>NC_051179.1:143956482-144077285 GCF_013339695.2 Rhipicephalus sanguineus | reverse complement strand
TCATTTTTACCCAGTTGCACTAACAGGTGGCGATATCGGTTTGTTGAGCAGTTATTGCGATATTACTGGATCCATTCTTCCTTTTGTATTCATGTACACCTGCTGCCGTACCGCCCTGCATTAGGCTGCAATATTTGAAATAAATAAATAAATAGACTGTTTAATGATGAACTCGATGCGTATTTTGTGGTGAACAGTGCATATTCATTTATTAGAAAACAAGAAAGTCAGGCCATACTTGCAGTGCTACAGTTTACCTGCATTTTGTTGCTAGACGGGACATAAGTAAACTGTGAGTTCCAGTAATGTTGGTTTCTTGTTTCCATGCTACTGAAAAAAATTTGAGTTAGTATGTATGCTTGCTCCAGGATTCGAACTTCTCAATGTTGGCCCATGTAATAAACTGTAACTCATATTAGGCAGCGTAGAATATTAGTCACGGTGACACCCGTGGTACGCGGAAAGCCGTCTTTTTGTTAATGTGAAAAGTATTAGTCGTATGCGGCGAATTTTTAGGGCACCTCGTTTGGACTTGCAGCAAGCGTCTATTTCCTTTTTTTTTCGTAACTAAAGTACGTGCCAAGAAACGACGTCAAGCCCACCGACGATGCGGGAGACGCCGCTCCCGTCCGCTTCTTGGAGCAGAACCATTTTCATGAACAGGATGATTATATTCGTGTTGGGCGCTAATAGTATGGCCATGGCCGTGAGCAGGTGTCAACAAGGTGATCGCACAAGCGTTGGCGATCTCGCAAACATCGTTGGCTGTGTCCCGTGATGCAGACGTGAACTTAGCAGCGCACGCGCCGATGTCGATTACTTGTGCATACCGTGGTTGTTACTTTGGTCATTGCGATGTTAATTACTTCTAATAGTCAAAACAGTGGTGGGTGAAGCACAATCAATATTTTAACGACAGTCTAATTCGCTTCGATTGATAACGCACCGTTCTAGGCTGTACATAGAGGGTTTTAAACGAAAATAAAGATCAAGCAACACTGTGCCTCTGCCAAAAGCGAGCGTCGGCGCGGTCGACGCTTGCCAGTGGTTGCGCGCCCTTTTCCTCCACGGGGCGCGCCGCGACGCATTTGACGCGTAGGCGCGTGGAACGCGTGCCGGCGCTTGCCAGTGGTTGGTACTTAACAGTTTTCTTGCGTACGCACTGACTGGGGAGTACCGCGCATCGCGGCCATTCAGCGCTTTGGATACGCTGGATCCGCGAAAGAGAGGGTGAAAAAAGAGGAAGTTGACAGAGCGGCGAGGGTGTGGCGGAATGAATAAAAGAGCGCCGCTACTTTTAAGTGCGAATGCACTTTATAAGCGACCCTGAATCCGCCGTCATCAGCGCTCCTCCTCCTCTCCCCTAGCAACGGCGCGATGAGCGGAGAGGAGCGTCTGCAGCAACGGCGCAGCGACGTCACGCCCCACGTGACTGCGCGCGCTCCGCCCTCCGCTCCGTGGCTGCGCGCGCCCCGCGCATTGCCTGTGGTGATGAAGGCCGGCGGCGAGACGCCGAACGAAAGCGTGCGAAGCGAGCCGAGCACCCCGAAGCCGTTCTGGCGAGGGGACGAGCGATGCGTGAGCGAGCGCGGGCCCTCGAATTCGATCGGCCGGACGCGCGCTTCAAGCGAGACTTCCTGGACCGCAGCTTCGGATATAGCTGCGCGGTGTGCGATCGACTGTGGTTCGAGAACAACCTGAGCCCCATCTCGGGCGTGCGCAACGCCGCCAACAAGTTGAACGCGTTGCGGGTTCTTTGGAACGAGTTCGGAAAACAGATCATCATCATCAGTAAAAGTGCTTTGCACTTAAAAACGGCCAGACCTCCGTGGGTCGGCTGGCGCGTGCTCTCTCGCTGCCGTCTCCTTCGCTCGGCTCTGCAGTTTAGTATAGTTCACTGTAGTTTAGTCGCGCGCGCCCCCTCATAACATCACCCCGTGCTTCGCACTTCCTCATACTCCCCTTCGGGGAAATGCGGGTTTTTTCAACATCATTGGGCTTTATCTCCGAGCCGATAGCAGCGCAGCTGTATCGTCCTGAAAATTGCTTCCTCTCCGGCGCTCCGAAGCTGACACCTCCCCATCTAGCATAGGCGTGCGCACGAGGGGGCAGGGGGGGGGGGGCGGCCGCCCCTCGTAATCACCTAAGAGGGGGGGGGGCGCAAAGTCTGCCCTATACGTGGACTTAATAGGGAGTGGGGGGTGCTGCGATTAACCTCCCCCCCCCCCTGAAGGGGAACCCTGCGCAGGCCTATGCCCTCTAGCCACCATACCTGAAACTTCGCGACCTTTCTGGATCGACCTTGGTCAGTATTTCGCTCTGCGCACGGCTGCGACCATTCGTCTGCCAAGGGGCCGCCGCCCCGGCGAGCACGCGCCTTTGTCTCGGCGTCGGCGTGCCAGGCGGCCGTGCCGACAACACAGGGATCAATGACGATCGTACTCGATGGCTGTCGAAAGTGTCTAGTATACGCCACTGACACAAAAATCACATGTTCCGCCGCAAGGGTGAATCAATGAATGCAACACCAGGTTGGAATGTTACGCGAAGTAAGGCTAACGGCTAACTTGTTGGGACCCGATTTCGCATAACTCAGCAAAGCGCTGGTTTAAAGAATGTGGTCACTCCAGGAACCGGAGCGGTTTTCGTGCTGTCAGTGCTCTAAACGCGAAGCGTGGAGAGCACAGCAAGTTTGCATGCCATCCCCTGGTGTCCGTCGAGACAACGCTCGCGACGACGCCCTTCTGAGAAAAGTTGCGTCCGAGCGACGCAGGGTCGTTTCCTCTCTCCTCGAGGGGCCATCCACTGCGGACCTCGCATGCACGCTTTGTGCGACGCAGATGGCCGGCTCATTTCATCTTTCCTTCAGCTGCGTTCATCCCCAGTGCTTGCATGTTTCTACAAGCGCATAGAATATACGATGTACGGGGCGACGTTATCTACTTCGACTTTATGCGGAGCATGACGGCGACGGCAAAAACTCGCCGAGAGTGCCCACATAATTGCTATCGCAATAACAGTAATTGCTCTATCCTTATGCGGAGTACTCAATAACCCTGTTGAGCACAGCTACTGGCCCGATTTAGCCACGTGCTTCGAGCATATTTTCACCTGATGCGACGTGCCACTAAGAGCGCCATAGCGTCCTTTCAGGTGGTTGCTACACTTCGCTCTAAGAGCGCTGGGAATATATGAACGGAAGAAACAAACGTCCCACGCCGACACCACCAAACTCCGTTAAGTAAACAATACCAGAAGTCTCGAAGCTTTCCTGAGCGCCCTATTCAGGCGCACGCTTTTAACAAACAGCGAAACCATCTGTAGATGCAGTTCATTTCTGGGAATAAAAAACCCGTGTCTGTCAGTAGTTACTGATTATGTCTGGCATTTCAAGAACCAAGTGAAAATTCAGGAACGTCAAAAAAAAAAAAAGCGTAGCTTGCACTCGAGGCGCAATGCTAAAGAGAGAGCGGAGCTGATGGGCACCTACGTATTCCTAGTTGCTGCTGTTTTGCTGAGCTTTGCTATTTTTGTCTTGTTTCCCTCTATTTATTTCTTTTGCTTTCTTCTCTCTGTGTTTGTCCATCTATTTTTTATCACTGCTTATTTCTCTTTCTTTCTTTTTTCCTCTCTCTATCCAGTTCTTTCTCGTTCTTGGTATTTCTATCTTTCTTCATATCTCTCTCTCTGCATTTCTGGCTTCCTCTTTATTCCACCTCTTTCTCTCGCTTCCTATTTCTTTCTCTCTCTTTCTCGTTCTTCCTATGCTATGCTGCACTCTCTCTCTCTCTCTTCCTTTCCCCCTCCTCTCTATCGCTTTTCTTTCTCACCCCCTTGATGTACTATATTATACAAGGGTATGCTGAGTTATGTTAGCGAGCCTTCGGATCGTGTGTACGCAGATTCTAATCTCGTCTCGCGAAGAAATTTTCTTTTTCTTTCGGACAAAAATTGTTATGCCGTCATAAATGCATTTCGACAATTAGAAATTTCTTACACTAGGTTAAGCTGTCAAATCCCGCAAATGAATTTTTAATTACATAAAGCTGACCTGAAGGCGTCCCCATTGTGCCAGTCTGGCAATGAAATCGAAACAATAGGCCATTTCTTTTTATTCCGTCGCCTACATGTTATTCACAGAAAAAGGTATCTTGTGGCTCCTTTTTCGAAGATAGGATAGATGTTGCGGTACTTTTATTATTTGGTGGCACTGCATTAGGTTATAGTCACAGGGGCGTCTGCCTGCTCTATTCGATTTCACCAATGACAGAAAAAGATTACCATGTTTGTGTATTTCTCTTTCTTCCTATTCCTGGTTTGCAATAAGTTTTCTAAATGGATTCCTTATATAACTTCATAATCAGATGTTTATCGCCAAGTGCGTTATTATCCCCCTAATATCATCTGATAGTGTGACCGCTTGCTGGCTTGCCATATTCATTTATTCGATTTATTGTTAGCCAAGATTTCCAGATTGCTTTAGCTTGATACGTATATACATTAACATCCTGCAGCCCGGTTGGTTGGTTCCTATCAGAATGGCTCAACCCACCACGGGGCATTGGCCGTGAGTCGTGCGGTAGGAGGCTGGTTCTTGTTCACCTTCAAGTGTGGCTCACACCCACCATGGTGGATTGGCCAAGAATTGAGTGATTTTATCAAATGTTATAATATTTTAGAAGGGAGCTTAAAGAATAAAAACATTAACATTACATATGAAATTCTTGCTTGATCAAATATGAAAAAAATTAATAATAAAATAAAATAAATTAATGCCCTAATTTTAAAAATATATATACATGTGTCGACACAGAAGGATAATAATATAAATTATCTAGTTAACCGATTGGTTTCATACTAGGGCCACTGCTGTTTAACATTTATATAAATGATTTAATTAATATCAGTACCACGGCGCGGTTTGTCATTTATGCCGACGACACTAGTTTATTCATGACCGCTGGAAACACCGCAGCACTACTCAGTACTGCCAATGATACAGTACAGCAAATAAATAAGTGGAGCTCTTTAAATTCGCTAACTATTAATGCTACGGAAACAAAAGGCGTGCTTGTTCAGCCAAAGAACAAAAAACAAATGGTCCATGAATGTCTTCAAATAGGAACTTCCGTGATAGAGATAGTACCTTCGGTCAAATGTTTGGGCGTCATTTTTCAGGAAAACATGTTGTGGAATGAACACATCAATATTATTGCCAACAAACTTGCTCGAGTTACAGGAATACTAATAAGATTACGCCTCCTGTTACCATTAGGAGTGAAGCTATTACTTTATAATTCTCTTTTTCTATCCCATATTAATTATTGTCATCTCGTATGGAGCAACACAACCACCTCAAACATCAACATTCTATTCCTCTTGCAAAAGAAAACCGTTCGTACGATTTGAAAAGCTCCATTCGATGCACATACTGGTCCCATTTTTGACAAGTTAGATATCATGCCAATAAAGTCGCTGTACAATACAATTTTGCAAAAACGGTTTTTAACAGAAAGAAAAAAATAGCTTGAATTTTCTGGAACATCTGTCAAGGCTCACACTAAATTCTAACACGCTCAGTACACGTCACAGAGAAACCTGGTATGTTCCCCACTCTCGAAGAAATTATGGAAACCAAATGCTGCATCATGCCTTGCCATCTTTACTTAACTCTCTTCAATAATTGCCATATTTACTCCCTCTGAGAATGTCTACGTACCATTCATTCATTCTCTTATTTGTCTGCTTTACTTGTGTTTGTTTTGATGGACATGCATTGTATGTTGAAAGTGCATGGTGATGGATTTTCAAACTTTGAATCTTGATTAAAGCGATGTTTAGGATACAAGTGCTATTAAATTATCTCTATTTTACTCTTTAGTTTTTCATTTTTCTGAAAGCTGCAAGAAACACGTCACTTTGGATTCATGTCATAAAATTTTTAATAATGTTTTTATGCATACTTTCTGTTTTTTCCTCTTTGTGCAAGCACCTGTTCATGCATTGTATTGATTTTTCTTTCTTCTTTTGTCTTGCACGTTTGCTGCTTGTTGCCAAAAAGGGACACAGACCTAGTGAAGCCGTTATGTGGCTTTTTGTCTGCGTTCCTGTTATCTGTACTATGTATAGATGCGAAATAAAGTTCAAAGTTCAAGATAATCCCTCACGGCCACGCAAGCCTTCGCATTGGAGAACCAAAAAGTAGAGGCTCCAAAAGACAAAATCACAGGCACAGATAAATTCATTCCAATAGCACGTAAATGTGTTTCCAAAAGGGTTTTTCGTGCTGTAGTATATCGCCTGGAGGTCAGAAAGAAATGATCAATAGTTTCCAGCTCACCACAGAAAGTGCACAGTGGAGAAGGGTGGCTGAGCAGGCCTGTGTTGATAGAAATTTAGCTTCGGTACACGACATCGCAGCCGCGTAATTGACACTTCCAGTTTACGAGTTTGACAAAATGACCTCCGCCAGGGATATAATAAGTGCCGATATTCTGTGGAACTTTTCAGTGCTGTGTCTGCAAAGACTTCCATCATGCTACGCCTGCGAAATCTTGCAGCCGTCACATAAGCGGATGTTGGAAAATAAGGTAAAATGGGTCCACTGATCGACGACTTCACCAAAGAATCTTCGCTAAAGGTTCTTGGTGGTGAATGCCAAAACGAAGAAGATATAATTATCATCATCAAATGAAGGCACGTTTATTGGCCCGGTCGATGGAAGCTGAAAGAGAAGAAGATAAGCTTTCTTCCGGGTCGCAGTGTTGAAACGGGGCACAGGAACAATGGACCAAGGCGTGAACATCAAGGAAGAGAAGCGTGTAGAAGAAGTGGTCCATGTGGAGGGAGACATCGCCCAGCAAGGCCGGCGTATCATAAAGGAGCATCGTTTCCCGCCATCTTGGTGAGCTCAGCAAATCAGATGGCATCTTTTATTGCGATAGTACTTATCGAACCTCAATCTCATTTTCGCCGCCGCCTTGGGCGTCGCCGCGGCCGTGAGGTTCCCTATAAAACCCAAGTCGATAACTTCGTCTCTCGCATCGTGGGTTCTACGCATAAGTAAAAGCGTGAGAGGGCGGCCGACGATCGCGGCTCAAGGGGAGAGGAAGGCCGGCGGTCTGTTCTGTTAAGCACGTTGCTTGCTAAACGACTTAGCTGGTAGCCTTACTTCGTGTGGCGTTTGAACGTGTTCTTTCACATTCCCTTCTTCGCCAGGCAAAAGAGATACACATTGGAAAAGACGACGACGTTACCAAGGGTATTTCGATTATTTGTTACACTTCAGTGAGTGTAATTAATAAAGTGTGACATAAGCGTCTGGTTCAGTTCAGTAGATCAAGGGACATCTGCTTTTAGGTAAATACCATAAGGATGATGATGCGATATTGTTTATTGGCGTAACGTTCAAATTGGGACAAATAGCGTCATCGCTATGAGTGTTCTCGATGGCAAATGATATATAAACAGAAAACCAAGACGTTGATTTTAACGAGTGTTTCGATTGGTTACCCTTTACTGAGTGTAATTAGTGAAGTGAAAGCTGGTGTCATGGTCAGCACATTGGTCAATTAATGGATGGAAACAACTTTATTGTCCCATGTCGGTACGGCAAGGCCTTGCCTGTCCGCCGCTCCACGGGTCTTGGAGCTGCGCTAGGCGGCTGGACACCTGGCTGAGAGAAAGTCGGAATTAATACCTTTAGCTTTAAACTCGCATTCCCAGAGCGTATACTTAAAAGCAGCTGCGCCTGTCTGCCAGACCTTACAGATACAGGCACTGTAAGGTCTGTATATGTATAACACTGTAAGGAGAAAATTGGAGAACGGTGCCTGCAAGGTACTTCTCGACCACCTCAATGGCCTCCTACTGGGCCGTCTCAATCTGTCCGTCACTACCCCGCGTGACGTCATCTGCTACCACAAGTGACGTCATCAGCATATACCGCGTGATTGTTATTGTTCACTGTCTGGAGCCTTTTGGGAAGACCGGTCATGACAGAATTGAAGAGATTGAGGTCCACGTTGAGGTCTCAGAATGGCCGAATGGCGGGCCCAGGGCCCCTGCAATAATTGGAAGGTTCATGAGTTGGCCAGAAATAAATGGATAAAGGCAGTAAGTAAAATACAGCGGCGTTAACAGGAGGATTTCAGCCGATCGTGCATTGGTATGAAATTCGACTATGCCTGATGGGGTTAGCATTCCAAAAGCCCAGTGTATCGAACTCGCTGCACGGGACCCCCGTTGGAGAGAGCAGTTGTCGCGATGGGATCCTGTGTTGTGCCAGCAAAGCTCGTTATCCTTGAGGTGTAAAGTAAAATTACGTCCTGGTGCATCGCACGCGTGGTTCATTGCACAACACCGCACCAGAGTGCCAAGCCACCGAAAACAATGAACACGCTTTTCAAGCTTTTGTATTTCTAGGTGTCATAGGAATCGTCGGCACACTGCGGAAGCTCGCCCACGTGTGCAACACGTGGTCACCGACGTAGCCTCTACAAATAAAGCGCTCCCTTGTCCGGCCTATAAGTTGGCCTTGAACACAGCTCAGCAACGCTATTTTGCAACATTCCTCTATAACAGCAAGCTAGCCGAGGAAGTGCTTTCGTGTTCCTAGCTCATAAGAATATGCTCAGGGACCGTCCGCCACTCTTTATTAATAGTGGCAACAAGGGCTCGTTGCTGTATGATGTTCTGCTTTACTTTAGTGCGGTAACGACCGATGTCCACCAGAAAAAAAAAAGAAACACCTGATCCCAGAGAGCACTGTGCCTTTTGCCGCGTTAGAACAAAGTAGAGCAAGTTTTGATTGTCTACTGACAATTATAATCGCGTGTAGACCAATGGTGCTCCAGGAGATTGATTTTCCCCTTATTTTCATTCCGCCCTTTCTTCAATCGAGGCGCGTCACGTGGCTGGGAATCTTCTGCCAGGGCTTCAGCATCACGCTCGACATCGTACTGCATAAGAAGCTGGAGGAGGACCCGCTTTACGGTGTCGAGATCGCCGTAGCCGTCGGCGACGTCAAGGAAATCGGTGGCATCATGGGATATGTGGTCGGCAGCGTGCTCATGCAGGCGACCGGTCGTGTCACGGCACTCTACCTCTACGGAATCGGCATGGTATTTGGTACGTCTCACGTACATCCGGGCGCGGGCGCTTGTTCAGTCTTTTGAAGCCTATTGCTTGCTTAATTTGTTGAACGCATACTCTAGCTGCGCACGAATGTCTATGGGAATTGATCATTTGCTGGGGTTTTACGTCCCAAAACCGCGACATGATTATGAAGTACTCCGTAGCGGAGGGCTCCGGATATTTCAGTGACCGGGGGTTCTTGAACGTGCACCTACATCTAAGTACAGGGGCCTCTAGCATTTCGCCTCCATGGAAATGCGGCCGCTGCGGTCGGGATTCGATCCCGAATCCTTCGGGCAAGCACTCGAGCGCGATAACCATTAGAGCACCGCGGCAGTTATTAAGCACCTTAGGAAAGTCTCTTTCGACCTCACGGACTATGCGCGTCGTATTGCTGCCTACAATCCATGCCAATGCAAAACAGGAACCGCGCTTTCATCTTGAAGGAATATAATGGCAGCGGCACAAACCTGAGTGTTCTTTTCTTGTGTCCGCATGCATTGAGTTGATGACTGCCGAGACGATAGCTAGTTGGCACGAACGCTAGTAATCGCTGTAAGAAACGACAAATAACAGATATGCTTACAAGTTAACTGTGACGTAACTCATAATATGAAGCAGAATGCGATTCGCTTTGTTAAACCTCAAACCCCAGCTCACTGCGAAACCGGCTTGTTGCGTCAGCGCAAATGTTCTGCCCATTAAAGTGACGACCGCACGTTCAAACCAGCCTAAGATGTACGTGTTCGTGGATGTGCTGTGTGCACGAACACTTCCTCATAACCACGGAAACTTTCAGCGTTTACGCCGGAGATTGAGCCGGTGAAGCGTAATGTTACTGCCATTTTTGTTGTTAAGGTGCGCGTTGTCCCATATTATGAAGAGGTCAAGCAGTACTACAAAAGAAAAAAAAATATTGTACGGGTATGTTTCTTTCGTGAGAGATGGCAATGTGTGGCATGTCTTCATAGAGGGATGTGCAGTGAGTGATAGCGATTATTCTGATCATCTCATAAGCGCAAGCACAGCCACTCAATACTAGTTCGTATCTTCAGTTAAACTTTGATACATGTGAAACCAAACCAACTCCTCCAGAGTGCGCCAGCACTCTTTTGTATATGGACATGAACATGCCGATACTCTCGCCGCCATTTGCCACATTTTAAAGGGGCATTTATTTCCTAGGACCCACGACGCATTTTGGTTACACATTAGAAATCGTAATGTGCTACCTCGTGAGAATTTTAGAGAAAGAATTCAAGGACTTTATTCGTTGTTTAAAGAGTTCGAAGAAACTGAACTGTGCTGTTAAATGTGCCGCCAGGGGGAGAGACGAACTGTGAGCACACACTCCTTCTCTTTGCCTCGGCTAGTTAGGGCAAGCAGCGTACGCCCATAGGCAGTTGCGTAAATCCAGCAAAACAACAGGGGGGGTCCCGGACTTTGCATGGCAGCCATCTTGATTATTAGAAATGTGCATTTTATTTTACACAAGAATGAAAACTTTACAATAAAACAAAAAGAAAACACAAATATTCATATATCGCGTTATTGCAATGCTCTTGACGATCTGCACTGCGCGACGAATACAGCGTTCTGAACTAGTTTCTACAACACAGTTCCAAACAGCCAATGAGTATTCGATGAATCTACACACTGGATATGAAACAAACGTTAAAGGAACACTGACACCAAAATTGAAACCTCGAGATGTTTGTATTGTTTGATTGTCTGTATGCGTGCAAGGGTACTTCTGGCCGTTTATAACTGGCGGACGTTAGCTTTCAGTTATCTTAATTTGATTTTGAAGCAAGCGTGAATGCTCATCTGAGTTGACAGCACCTCGCGACATCTTCACTAGTATGGCGAAACATTGGTATTTATGAGAACTAACACACAGCAATGCCAAGGCGGCGGTCATCTCCCCATCCACTTTATAGGGTATATATATGGATTGAAACTTCAGGAAACTTAGGAGTGTTAGAATTATTGGTCAGCTGCCTGCTCGTATATAGATCACGTGCTACGTGACGCCAAGAAGGCAGAAAAAAGAGTGTTCCACACTCGACCCCACACTATTCCCCCTCGCCTCGTTCTCTCCGAAAGAGCATATGACAGAGAAAGTTAGACGTGACCGAAGTCACTTTCATGTCCCTTTCATCAGGTGCATACACAAAATATTTTTACGGATATCAAGAACTCGTTGCGCACCTTATGTTTGCATAACAAAATTAGAGCCTTGTATACACATAAAGCCTTCTCCTTGCTTTCTCACCGCGGGAGCGGTTGATTGAAGGAGCCATGGGGCGACGCCCTTGGACGGTTCGCTCTGTGTTACATCACTTCCTGCTTGATGTCCGAATAAACACGAAGAGGGCATCATGCCATCATGGGATGTTTTGTGTCATTAATATACGGGAGATTGAAATATGCACTTTTTAATTTTTTTTCTTCGCAAATACGCAACTCTGAGCCTTCACATTGCGAGGGTGCATGGTTTCTAAAGCCCTAACCCCCCGTACGCGTTACAACGCGTCAGCTCGTGGCGTGTGGACTCGGCGCCGCGCCCTTTCCCTATGGAGTGAGAGGACGTGCGGCTACACAACACCCTGGGTGTTGGGCTACACGTAGCTGCGCGACCTCTCTTTCCATAGCAGTCGAGAAGGTGTTGAGAGGAGAGACGAGCTGATCAACGAAGGAAAGAGAGAAACGAGCGAGGGCCTTTTTTTTATCATCAAGCACGTGTAACTCAGATATTACAGCAGCGTTTCGAAACATTCTCACGGCTACGTGTTCGTTGATTGTAAACACTTTTGTTCATGAATAAACAGACTGTCCGAAAGTTAGCCACCAGCCTGGAGATCGTGCGTGGGGAAACTTTCGCCTGCTGGCATATTGCAGGAAAGCTGGGAGGTTGAACATTACAAAGTTTCGAGGTTCCTTCGCGTGATTCAAGAACCGCGCTAAGAAAGCCATGTAGATGGTGCGTAGAAGAGTTTTCGGGTAGCTCATCACTGGACTCAATGTCTTGATAACATGTCACTGCTGCGCGTGCGCTTCTATCAACTCCAAGGCGATGACGATTCATGCTAAAATGACTGGGCGCGCAAGCACGGAAACAAGAGAGAAGTCAAGACACCACAAACTGCGCTTGCGGCTCACTAGTTCGTCTCTCTGTTATTATTCTAAGGTAATGCAGAGTTGGCCGAAGCGTCTAAATCACTCTTCTAAATGGCATTAATTCCTTCGGTGGGTGATCCTGGAACCGGTGGATGAAACCACCAAACATTCCTTGCTTTTTAGCGAATTGTATGAATTAGGGTAGTCCTAATAATAGCTCCATTGAAGCTAGTTGCATCGTAGTTCACGAAACCATTGGTTTAAAAGTTATCTAGCAGATTTCTGTTAGTTGTTTAACGTAACGTGGTAGTTATCCACCTGTCTAATGACTGCAAGCCATTTTGGGCTTTCAAGGCGGCATTCAAGTAACTGTCACTTCCCCCTTTTTTAATCATAATAAAAATTCTTGTATGTTGCACTAAGGGTACCCGACAAAACAAAATTATAATCAATGATCAATTACATAAAAGGCTCACCTCATCAGTGTTTTTGATGACATTGTCTTCCGAAGAAGGTCGCTTGGAGTTCGGCAGAAAGAACGAGCTCAGCGAACTCTGCCGCTTGTGCGGCATCTTCCCAGTCCAGTTGAAAGTCACAAGCACATTACGCCAAGAAGGTTGCGCGGCCGGTTGCAGTGCTGGCAGCACTTCTGTGGACGCGTGCAGGCTGAAACTGCCGAACGACTGACAAGTGATGTCGTATTTGTCGAATATTGGGAAGCAGCCCCCACTTCGAAGCAGCTTTAATTGGAAAACCCCGCGGCGAAAAGGAGGAAGAGGGGCAACCCGGGGGACGCATTTTCGGGGTTGCAACCAAGGAGGTTGAAGGCGACGATGAGTACGGGAAGAGCGGAGAACGTCCTTGACATTCGTCGTTTTACGACCCACTCGCCCACCCCGTGAAAGAACACTGAAAGCCACAGGGAGCGTCACCCAACACAGGGAAAGCGTTTTCTCCCTCTGTTCTTCAAGCTTGTTGCACGTGCGGGGTGCAAAGAAAATCTTTTGACTGTGCTTGTGTTTCTGCATTTCTATTTTCCTTTTCATTTTCCCTCTCTACGAGAGCACTGTAAATAGTGAACAAACAAAGCAGTCTTCGTGATGTGTTCAAACCAAGCGGACGTGTTCATTCTCTGTCGTCGTCCAACCTACTAAAGAAAGTTTTGCCTCCCTGCTTTTCCGCCACAAAGTGAAACCGGAGGACAGGCGCCTTCGTTTGAACTAGAGTGTACTAGAATTGGGCTGTGGGCTCACTGCCGTATCTCTGCGCCGCGCTTCCAAGGCCCTCTCCGCGTCGATTGCTTGGGCGCCCGCCAGGGGTCTTGCCGCCAGTTTCTCCTGAAAACTTCTCTTGCGGGGTGTGAAGCGCATCCTCTTGGTCGGGGTTACGCTGGTTAGGCTGTAATTCCGGGGGGGGGGGGGGGTATCAACAAACGCAGGGTTGGAGGCGGGGAGAGGGCCACCACAATGACACAACAAGAGATCACAAAAAAAAAAAAAACAACGGAGGGAGAAGGGGGTTGAGCATTTTATTCTTTTTAACACGAAAGTGTTTTATGCCGGGGTCCACCAAGTACATCCGTCACGGATATGACATTGGTAAAATGGACGCCAACGGGTGAGAAAGAAAAAACCCACGAAAGAGATCAGCCGCTGGGAATCGAACCCACGACTTCGCGACCACGACGGCAAGCGTCCGACGCCCTACCGACTAAGCTAAGTCGGCAAATGGTGGATACGGCGCGAACGCGCCTTATATCTTTCACACACTCTCTTTCGCATGGTGCTCCTTGTACGCGGTGTAGGTAAGCGCGGCGGAGCGGGGCGGTGCCGCCGTCTATGAGAGGTGAAAAGAAGTAATGCTTCACGATCGACACTTACTAGCGCTTACTCCGAGATTGCGCGCGGTATTAGAGGTCATGGTTAAAACGTGTCGATACCCGCGAGGTACACTTGACGCGCTGGCGTCGCCGAGGCACCCTTGACGCAGTCACGTTCTTTGCCTTTCGCTTCGTGTTAGCGTACGTCAGCTCATCGGAGTAGTGCAGCATCTACATGCACCAACGGGATTTCTCCGCCGCCGACTGCTTCGATTGCGAGAGCACCGACTAACAAAACTGCTGCAATACGCGTTGCAGAAAGGACGCGATGTCGATGGGCGAATGTCGTGCCTTGGTTGTGCGAGACCAGCGCCTGCGAGACAGAGGCCAGCGGAACGCACGCGTTTGCGGCTCAGGCAATGAACCTCTCCGTGTTGCAGAAGCGCAGTGTGTGTTAGTGTATGCATGAGCGCAGGCGTCGGTCACCCATTGTTAGAAAGCGCACACCGTGCCGTTTCTCTCCTTAAGTGACGACGCTTTGAAGAAGTGCATACCGGGTACCAGTGTTCATTATGAGCTTGTTGATATCATTCTTACGCGGGATTCACGATTCGCTGTGTCCAAATATATGTTCACAACGTCAGCTACCACAACGGTTTAATCATGATCATGGGCGTTAGTCGTCGCGATAGAGACATGCCGTCAACATGGGTGCATCCACGTCAAACGGTGCTCTAGCGGTCAAACACGAATAGACATTGTACAAGCTCTCATATACCAATACACAATAAGCACTACTGTGAAGACATGTTTCACTTTCGTGTTATACCGATTCCTATGACGGAGGGATCAGCCATGTTTTTTTAAAGCTGACCCAAGTAGTAGAAGCTACTGTTTCCATTCGTGCATGCCCTGCAGCGCATGTTCCCCGCCATTCATTCGCTTGAAGGACCTTTGTCGGCACCACGCGAGCAGCTTTGCTGCACTTATGTATGCTTGTTTTTCTGAAGGAGCGGCATCTGTGTCTATCGGTACACTGCAACTGTCTCAAAGACGGCTCGCCGCTGCATCTGGACGGGAGGGAGGCGCTTTTTACAGTCTCCGGCGGTCGTGCACATAGAGCATGCAGCCTACGTGCAGAGAAATTTCTGGTGCAGCGTTTGACAACAAAAAACAGCTGGACCCAACGAAGCTAAGAGTGACCGCGCAAAGTCAAGTGCGATAATAATAAAAGTAAGAAAATACGAGGGCGGTGACAGCAAAACCTTACTCGCGCTTTGGTAAGCGGTCAGGGTACTTCTAAAAAATGATAAAGAATTCTGGCTGCTGTTTCGCTCGAAGTTCTAAGCACAGAACTACTGCCAGATGAAAGGGGCTGGATAGAGATCGATGTACAAAAAAAAAAAAAAAAAGAGATTTAGGGGGGATGATTGAAGTAGCGGGGGAGGCCCACGGGCATTGGGCTCCTTTGAGATGCTCCAGTTAGATCGACGGTTGTCATCGGCAGTTTATTGTTTTATCACGAGTGACCATGCATGCATTGTTAATCCATATTGTGATATGGCCAGCATTTGCACATACATAGGCAGGGTTTCGTGTAAATAAAATTAGTTTGTCAGCACGTGACGCTGTCGAGTGTTATTTTGGTGGTGCAATTCTGCGGTGTAATAAAAATGTACGCACGTAATGTATGTTACTTGTTATATACTCATAATACCTATGTATAGGTTTTTTTTTTCATTGGACCCGCACCTACCAATATATATCGCCTACGAATCCAACCAGTTTTGGTAACCTTGTATGATCTATGTCTGCAAATAAAAAAATTTAAGATTAGGCCGTGCGGATACATTTAATACAAAGCCAAGTGATTCCGCCGATTATTGATTCGTGAAAAAAAAAAAAAACAGCATTAAGTAGGTTAGTCGCAGAGACCAGCTCATGCGAAAGCAAATAAATAAAAAATGAGGCATTGTTTATATCCGGCATAGTGGGGCTTGAAAGGCGGGAGTGAAGTCGCTAGGATCGCTACAGTGGCGAAAGAGCATTGAAAATCAGCAGTACAAAAAAAAAAAAAAAAACTTGAACGCCCCACACGCAGGAGCATTCATATTCATCATAGCCTATTAAAATATCGCCCACCCTCTGTAAATCGGTCACAACGACAGCACTTTATTTCACAACTCACAGAAATTTGCATGAAAAGAAGTTTCGTGTGTTGCGCACCGTAATTCAGACTTTTCTTGCGCGCAAAACAGCAACGCGAGCTAGCCGCGCCCTGCAACCCGCCGGAAAGTTTCAGGTGACGTAGAGTTACTGCATATGCTACCTCTGACTCTAAGTGACTCTAAGGTGACGCTGCGAACACTTCTAGAACACTGTAGTTTGAACGATCGGGTGGATCGGGCCCAGAAGTTCGTCAAAAACGCGCGCGCAGCCAGGGGCTCCGGAAGAATACATATGGGGGCGACGGAATGAACAGGGGTACTGAAAAATGCGTGCAGTTTCAGTTGGGTGTGAAAAGATGACTCATTTATGGCGATATTTGCAAGCAAAGGCCGAATATCTCTTACTCAATTTCTCTCGCCCCAGACTCGGTGCTGAAGAAATGTCTTCACGAATCTCGTTGCTCTCAGCGAGTTAGAAGGCGCAATGATACGTCACCACGTGGATAAACGGCCGCTGCATGGCAGCGGCTTTCGTGATTGGCGCTATGGATGTGGTTGCAGACTTTGAACATCGCAGGGAAGATGTCGTAAAAATATTATCGTAAGTTGTTGAATTGTGCTTATTTCTTTCGTTGTATCTGAGAGCTGGAACTCTGAGGCGATTTTGAATGGCACGTGTGAAAATAAACTTCAAGCAAGTCAAGATGGAAGATGTTCGAATGCAAAATCTCAGGGGGGGACCATTGCATAGGGGTCCCCCCCCCCAGTCTAAACACAGGGGGTGTCAGGACCCCCCTGACCCCCCCGGGATTTACGCCACTGCCCATAGGACATGATCTGTCACAAGCGACACCTTTTTGTCCGCCCTTACTGTTTACTTCGGGGACCATCTCCAGAGGTGGCATTGCCCTCGCCACTTTGAAACTTCGTCACCGACGTTACAAGGAGCTCCTGTTACGTTGAACTCACGTGCGTGTGACATTCACTTCCCCTTGCAGGGCGACTCCAAAAAAATATAATGGCGTTCAGACTGCTTTCGGATATTTTCACTGTATTCACACCACGCAGCCGTTCCATACTTCGCAGACCCGATCGCCACCGAGCGATTTATGCGATGCAATCGCCTGCTATGTCCAGACTCGTTCAATCATTGTATACGTTCCATGCACTCCCCATGCAAGCATACACTCTCCGGTCTATTTATTCTCCTCGGATTTAACGTTCATACACAAGAAGTTTTAGCAGAACTATGATTGTTCCAGGGCACCTACTAAATGTTGCTCACTGGTTCGCGTTAGCTCATGCGGTCTACTTCAATCGGTCCACGTCAAGGAGGAGCCGTTCTTCGGGAAAGAACCTTTTTAACGCTGCGCGTTTTTTTACGCAGGTACAATGGTGACGGTGCTGTCCACAATGCTGCCCCAACTGCCGACGGGATTCTTGATCTGCGTGTTCCAGGCCGTGTCAGGCGTGTTCATGGCCGTCGGTAGCCTGACCGGATACGTCTACCTGACCGAGGTGGCTCCAGACGAAGACCGCGGCGTCGTGGCCGGCATCGAGCACTGCTGCTACCTGCTCGGCCGCCTGGTCGGCTTCGTCTTTCCGCACGCGATGCCATGGCAGTGGCTCGCCGTCGTCTCCCTGATACCAAGCGTGTTCTACATCTTCTGCATGAGATGGGTCATTGAGTCACCACTGTGGCTTCTGCAGGTCAGTGAGCCACTATTCGCTATGGAGCAGTCGAGGCGGCCCTATTGCGCGTTACCATATTTGCTGGCATAATGATCGCAATAACATAAAGCTGGCACTCACCCCCTCCCCTGGGGCACATGTTCTATCTAACGAACGCACCCTCCTATACTGCTGTAGCGACGGTCATGTGCTTTTTGAGACGTGTGCCGTGACAAATAAGTGGGACGAGCGTAATGTGATTTATTCCTTTTGTGAGTGAGCTTGAGCTTGCGTTCGCAAACGAAGGCCCTCTGCAGTTCTTGTTCATCGGGACGATTTTTCCTATCATAAATGTTGTTTAGAAGTAGTAATTAAGCCAACAACAGCTGAAGTAAACTCCTAAATTTCTCATCAGCTTTGGTTTCATCGCTTTTAACGTTACTGTTATAAAGATGTCCCTGTAATTGTCCCCGCGAACTTGATGAAACATTATGGGAAAATAGTGCCCGCATTATGACAGCAAACTTACTAACGAAGTGTGTGTAGCAAAACTGCACAACATTTTCGCTTATTTTAAATGCAGCGCATTTCTTAACGAACCAAAGGCACTTTGAGCGTTTGTACCTACCTATCCGTCTATGTAGCTGCTTACGTGCGGGCGCGCTCGTGGTCGCCCTGTTTGCTTATTATTGACCAAAATTGGCATAGGAGGGCATGATATGACGAACGTGACTGTCTAGTTATGACATGAATAACGTGAAAATCATGTCGTGTAACTCATTAAACCCTTTCATCCAGCCACGCGCGGCACATACCTGTATACCACGGTATACGGGTACGCGCCACCGGTGATTGACAGTATATATCTACGCCGGAACGCCGAGAACGACATTGGTAATTTATACGCCAGAGCGTCAAGAATATGCGGGGCATTAGTCGCGTTGATCCGACAAATGCAAAGAAGAAAAATCAGG
Organism: Rhipicephalus sanguineus; assembly: GCF_013339695.2. NCBI lineage: Eukaryota > Metazoa > Arthropoda > Arachnida > Ixodida > Ixodidae > Rhipicephalus > Rhipicephalus sanguineus. The sequence goes on along the minus strand of NC_051179.1, from coordinate 144,058,398 downwards.
ATCTCAGTGAGAATCCATATCAGTCCTTCTGCGTGACAATCAATTATTCTACCGCAGAGCCACCCCAGGTCTTGGATCTGCTTTGGAAAAAAAAAACCCTCTGCAAGGATCACGTTGGCGCAGCGTCAATTGTGATTGCAGCGCTGGCTTTTTAATTTTACAAGAGAGTAATAAGCATGACATGTGTACTCCTATGATACAGCCGTCATGTAGGCTTAACGTCAGTTGTGGTACCAGTGCTGGCTCTTATAACAAACGATAAACATTACATATGTACTCCTAGGACTCAGCAAGCTATAAAGAAGCGTTGCTCAACCGCCGAGCAATAAGCTAACGAATGCTACGAGTCATATTCGCAGCATCGCACGGTAGCGTGCGTTGATGTGAATATGACACGTAGCATTCGTTGGCATATGGCTAACGAATGAATCACAACGTGGAAATCATTTCAATAGCGAGTTTTAGTATAGCGGATAACAGCAAACGCAAGGATTTAGCGTTAGCGTTAGCGCTGCGTGCTCCTAACTGCGCATGAGCAGGGCCCGTATTCTCAAACGATCGCAAAAGGCGATAGTATCGCGTTTGGTGACGTCGAATTTGATGCGTTCAATAAGTAAAGAAAACACGTGCCTGTGACGTCATTGTTGCAACCGGCCGTTGGTAGTACGAATGTCTGACAACACAGGAGTGAGCGCATCGTGCGAGCGCAGAGCAATCCGAGTGCGGCGTTTTCGAGCGTGTGCTGCTGCTTCTACGCAGTGGCCAGGCTTGGCCGGCTTGGCTGTGGCTACTTGAAATATAAGACGTGTTGAAAGTGCTTTCAACGTTTTTTTGTTCGATTATTTAATGCACAGTATAATATTTAAAGAATGCAACTTTGCGTGAAACGTATTTTCGTTGAGAGTTTAACACGGCGTACTCGGAGAGTTCAGCTGTAGCGTGCCGCCACAGCGACATCGTCTCAAGATGTCAACATGTTGCCGGCTCGCGATAAGCCACACGAGCAACGCACGCTTCATGTTCCTGGGACGTTCAAACCACGAAAAAACACGCGCTGGAAAAGAACGAGTGCTTATAACACCTCAAGGTAATGCTCGATGAAAGCTTCAGCGTAAAAAACGCTGCGTATATCCACCGAGGATTGAATACTAGAAGCTACCGCCTACGTCACTGAAATGCTAGACTTACCACGAACCGACGGTTAACGGTGCCTTCGTTTATTGCAAATATGTCGAGAGCACCGTCGAGCACCATGACGCAAAATTGACGTCGGCGGAATTACCAGACGGCGCCCTAACTTTTCCGGTTTGCTCAATAGCCAATCAGCGCGCACCAAAAGCGATACTTTTGCGATTGTCGCCTTTTGAGAATACGGGCCCACAACGTGAACGTAGCCCGAGCACTTACGTACGAACGCTATTTCTGGAATATAGCGTTCAACGCTAACGCACGCAAGAGATCCCGTACGTAGGGCAAGATGGCGGTGCCTGTTGAAGCGAGAGCCGTCCACTTCGAATCTTTATAGCCGTCCTCCTGCATTAATAAACTTATTCATTCCCTAATAATGTTCATTTTTGATTTAGATTTGAGTAATGAGGCTTCGCCAACCGTGTACCGCCGATAAAATAGCTCCGTTTTTGAGATACAAAGTGGATTTGCGCTGCAGAAGGCTTAGCAAGATTTGTTTGCAAGGTTCGCTCGTGTTTTCTGTAGCAGCGCAGAGTTGGCGACGCTGTCTTTAGTCGCCTCTTTCCAAGATACGGCCACAAGTCAAGCAGATACATGTCAGGCGTCGTTTCCCTTCATGCCTTTCGCGGCAGTGCATGAATGTGACGCGTGATGCGTCCCAGCTTAAAAAGGCCAAGTAATAGGGATTTTGAAGAATTCTCGAACGCGGCATGTCGACAGAAACCAATGTGTAAGAACTGAACACTTCTGCAAACGCGACATGGAGACGCAACAGTGGTGACTTTGGATCAGCTCGACTTGGTGGCGCTTTTGTGGATTCTACAGTGCATTTAGTGGTTTTATGTCTAGATGGCACTGTATGTGCTTGCGTTAGCGTTAGCGGGAATGCCTTCCGCTGTACTAAAAGACCACCAGTTGACACGCAGCGCGTTCCGTTTTAGCGTTAGCGTTGAGACGCACGCTAACGCTAACGCTAACGTAAGCGTTTTTCGGTATACTAAAACTCGCTAATATAACTGACGTATGTGCTCTAACGTGAGTGCTGACGTTACGTCAAACCATAAATTACACGTTAAACGGCAGTGTAGTCGGCGTGCCTGGTAAACGCACGATGTGCACACGACTACTCCATTTACAAAAACACGTCGATACACCTCGTAACGTTTGAATAAAAGCAAAAAAAAAGATGCAGCATACACGGCTACTCACTGGCTGCTTCGCATGAAACCGATTCCCACGAGGCATGGAATCTGCCAATTTTTTTCTTAGTTGCTGAGCATGCTCAAAACACGTTGTCGTTACGATTTCTCTCCTTGTCAATATCGCGAGCGTAAGCACGTCAAACATATTCATCCAGTCGTAACTGTCAAACGCATAAATATTGGCGCCATCATTCGAAACCAGGAACAGGCACTCGCACAGGAGGAGTGTTCGCCACTTGCGGACATGAAAACGGATGTGGAACATCCTTTGATCCCCAGAAATCAAGTGCTGCGTGAATGTGCGCAGTCTATTTGCAGCTCAACTGGACGAAGTTACGTGACCTGGGCAGAAAGGCCACGCGTGACGTTCTACTACCGCCGTACAGTAGTAGGCAAGGCTCGGGCCTTTCGTGGCATAAGGATCGCTACTTTGCCAGTGTCAGCAGTTGGCCCTTGTCACGGATGGAATGGGGGGGGGGGGGGGGGGGCAGGAGCAATAATCTGCGCCGTGCCGCTCAGAGGTTCAGACCGTTTAGTCGGCATCACTAAGAGCCATGGTCGACAGCGACTTCCGCCCTATCAATGACCCCATAAGTGACGTTTCTGTTCAGGCTTCGTTTCCACGAGCTATTGAAGCGGAAGAAGAATTTCCCGAACATGACTTTGCCCTTTGCACAACATACTGCCGCGACGCGCCTTCACACGAAGTTCGTCACTTCTTCGACGAAAGTTCCGGTCTCACATAACGGAGCGATTGCCTTTCCGGCGCGATAGGCGTCGATATCCCGCCGAAATTAGAGAAAGTCTATCTCATGTTACGCGCGATTTTGGAATTCACAAAATATGGGTACGCCTTATATTTGGGGCCCTATAACCTTTCCGCATCAACAAGTTTTCTCAAGCTGAATAAAGAGTTCACGAGGAAGTTTTAAGCATTGAGCGATTTAACTCTGAACTTTAGTAGCGACATAGTATTTGAGTCGCAACGTAGAGTAGTCTGTGAACACCGCAGGTGCTTAACTGCCATAGCTAGCATTTTTACACACATAAAAAATGTCTCCATTTTCTACAAGAAGCACCCCGCAGGCGTTGTGTACAAGCTCTTTCGTTGATTATAAATTCTAGATAGTTGGTAGTGACCCTACTACTGTTAGGAGCCCCAAAAAATGCGTGCGAAGGGAAAAGCATAAAAAAGATGCGGAACAGCTGTGATGCTAAACGCCGGTGCAAAAGAGCCGTTCCATTGCACTAAATCAGCCACTGCGCCAAAGTGTTTATTGACATCTTATTCCAAAATGCATACGGCATCTGCACGATTCAATTTAACGAAAGCTACTTATGAATCTTCCCGTTGATATTGACGACTTCGTTACCGTTTTGTCTAGGCGTTTTCACTGTCAAAAGAGCTCCCAGTTTCCGGGTTGTGGTAGCGCAGTATGAAAGGCTCACAATGGAGTTCGCCATGATGTCGCTACTACGTCAAAGAAAGGCTGGATACGCAAATAGTGTGGTGCTCGCGCCTAGAACGTTTCTTTCCATTTTGTTGAATACGGTTTATTGAATCGTCCTTTGTAACCATATCCTGGTTTTTCGACGTAAAACCCCAAGAAGTATTGTAGGTTAATTGAAACATTCGACACAGCCGTGTTTATAAACAAACGTCTGAGGTAAGGTAATGGGCATTGAAAGAAGAACGTGACGCTACTGCTTCTTGCGAATAAACTTGGATAGATTAATTTAATTCAACGAGATTGTATACACATTTGTCACTAATAATAAAAAAAATCGGAAGCGATACGAAGAGAACATTATACAAACAAACCACAAAGCAGAATTGAGGCAATCGATATTTCAGCACTGAGAAGCGTACATGCGAAATCTGGAAGAAATATTTAACGTAATGATGTTATCTGAACGGGCTTTTTTTTCCCTCTAAAGAAATGTAGAACGCTCGTAGACCCGTACCTGTAATCACAAGCCTCACACGATACTGATAAATCAGTATTGTCTACGTCTGTCACTAGGAACTATCACTTTTATATAGAACTTCAGTTTGCTCATGTTTTGTGGATCCTGACTCAATCTCTGCTTATCATAATGGATATTTTGGTGGCAAGCAGTGGTGGCCGCTTGCACAGTTTTCATTGCGACTTAACTCGTAACTGAGCCTTCGATTTAACGATGAGTCCTATTGGACGCGGAAGAGCCCAACTTAATGCTTTGAACGACTGACTTACCACGGGCTTCGGTGCAGGTCGACCGCTTGACGGAGGCACAGCACGCCTACGATCTGCTGGGCATCGCTGTGACAGGTGACGAATGCGCCCTCTCGGCTATCCGCGTGCAGCGCATGCGCACACCAGTCAAGGCCATGATATGTGCCGTATTCGTCTTCTGGTTGCGCATGCTTGGAGGACCCGCGGGAGTAAGATACCACCAATTCCGTCTGTTTCATTGCGACAGAATCACGTCGGTGGAACACTGTGACTGTTGTACCAAATCGAGATGTCATTGCTAAGAGCCTGCCTATCTATCTATCTATCTATCTATCTATCTATCTATCTATCTATCTATCTATCTATCTATCTATCTATCTATCTATCTAGCTATCTATCTATCTATCTATCTATCTATCTATCTATCTATCTATCTATCTATCTATCTATCTATCTATCTATCTATCTATCTATCTATCTATCTATCTATCTATCTACATAAGCGTATGAAGAATACGAATGGTCGTCCGTTTATAATATGGATGACATTTTATGCTTTATATGTAGGTAACTAAATGCAGGACAAGATGTCATCTTGCTTCATTACCTTGTTCAATGTCAGAATGTTAAGGCATTGCATGTGTGGTGTGTACGACAAACACGAACGAAATGACGTCCTAGACATGTTACCTGTACCATGGCATGAATTGCATAAATGAAGTTGTGATGTGTTGTGACGCCGTCACGATTATTTCATTACGAATGTATGTACTAGAAATTGCGTGAAGGCATAACAAACATGCGGTAATGACTGACATATCATTAATAGCCGGACGCGAATCAAGTACATTCATCTATCCTAATGTCAAGGGAAATTTCATGGGCTCGTGTTTGAGATCTATTCCTAGTTGCCAGTTCTCAATATCTCATATCTCGAGTTTCAGATAACTTTCCTCTCTAGCCTTGGTGTGGGTGGGGGGGGGGGGGGTCTGCTTGAATCCTTATATATTAAATGCGAAGCATTTCTTAGCGAGCCTCAGACACTTTGCCAGTTTCTATCTATCTATTTATCTATCTATCTATCTATCTATCTAGCCGCCTACGTCTGAGCGCTCTCCTGGTCGTGTTCATAACTTGTAATATACCAAATTTGGCATAGCAGGGGATCAGAGTATGATGAACATGAATCACTGGTCATGACATGAATAACGCAAAATACCTGTCACGTACGTCACGAAACCCTTCCTCTCAGTCACATGTGACACATACCCGTATACCAGAGTTCATGTTATGCGGGTATGTGCCACACGTAGTACAGAGTCTCTCAACCAATACAGTAACCACGAACACACACATTGACACGCAAGGAAAGTGATAACAATAATAATTCTTGGGGTTTTATGTCCCAAAACCACGATATGATTATGAGAGACGCCGTAACGAAGGGCGCCGGAAATTTGGACCATCTGGTATTATTTAACGTGCACCGACATCGCACAGTACACGGGCATCTAGCATTTCGCCACCATCGAAATGTGACCGCTACGGCCGGAATCGAACCCGCGACCTTCGGGTCAGCAGCCGAGCACCGTAACCGCTACACCACCGCGGCGGACGCAAGGGAAGCGAGGGAGCTGAAGACAGAACACCCCTGGAAGACGCTCAACTACCATCCACTCGTCCACGTGGTCCGCAACGTAGACCACGTGGACGAGTGACCCCGGTTTTTGCGAAATAAAAACCGGGGTCACTGCTTTCTACAATATATCTGCCGATACGACCAGGCCCCTCATTATTACCGGTGACTTCAACGTTGATTTATCAGAACTGAACAACGCCTCCTTACACTGCGTGAAAGACTGCTTGGGTGTGGACAGGGCATCAAAAGACCTCGTTGCCACGTCCAGGACAGGAGGCATCATCCATCATTTTATCGTAAAAGGCATCCAGTATTTGCACCAGCTGTACTATACCTCGTACTTCACTACACATAGACCCCCTCGTAGCCGCGATCACGAACGGTACCGGTAACAAGTTTGGTCCAGCTGCTGGTGCTCACTGATCGCTGTGATGATGAGCTTGTTCAAGAACTGTCAAGAACCCCTTACACACATGCACAAGGGTTTGTGAAACGTGCTTGCGTTCTCCGTCATAACGGACAACTATAAGCATAGCAACTGTGACTGTGACGTACGTACAGTGCGCCTGCGCGTGCCACTCGGCTGCTTCTATATCTGAGGAGGCTTTTCTGAATAAAGCTTAGTTGCGAGTAACGCCTGTCCTGTGCATCTGTGTTCCTTCTTTGTCGTGTTCGGATTCCCGCTATCTAGTATTGAAGAATGTAGGAACTACATATCAGCTTACCGCGTCTGGTGTTGGTAACACCCATGTTGGTGTTGGCATCATTACGCAACTGTAAATAACTGTTTATATAATACATATGCGACTATTCAACATATCAGCGTGCGTATACCACTTTCACATTTCCGCAGCGCCATTCCCTAACGTTTCGCTCAATGTGAAAAATTACACATCAGTCACCTTCCCGTGCATGCTTCGCATAACATCGATTCCCAGGTACGTGGGATCTGCCTTCATTTTTCACCATATAGTTTCCCATTCGGAAGATTGCAACCGAAGGTTCCCTCATTGAGAAGTTTTATTGCGATAGCAATTATATGGACAGTCTCGACGGGTTTTTGCCGTCGCCGTTGCTGTCACTGTCATGTCCTTACAGTATGAAGTCCAAGTTGATAAGACACCCCCGCGCATAGTATGTTCTACTGCGGGTAGAAGCGCGCGAGAGGGGGCGACGAACGCGGCAGAAGCAGAGATCAAACGAGCTGGCCCATTTCCGTCACTCGGAGGGTGCATGCGATAACATCACCCCGCTCCGGAGGCCTGCCGTCGAAGCAGACAGGAAACGCCCCGCCCGTCTTTAACGACCATGTAAAGACGCGAGATGGGGAGCGGGAGACAGTGTCGCGCGAGCAGCCACTTTGAACTTTGGATCTAAGGGCGCGATCGCTGGCGCGCCCGCTATCTCCACAGTCATCATAGCGGGCGGCTCGCATACCCTTCTACGTCCTGCGCTCTCAACACGAAGTGACTATGCGGAGAGCATCTCTCTCTGGAGCGGCCGCATTCTCTCACACCACCGTTTTGTATTACCCGAGATCGGATACAAAGCAGTTAGCTGCTAGCCTCACTTCGTGTAACACTACAATTTGTTGCTATCGCATTCACCGCTTCGCCCTTGCGGTGAATCTGTAACATTCTTATTTTCGATGTTTACGAGCGGAAACCGCTGTTCTACTTTACGCATATCCAGGTGCAGAAATTCCAAAACCTGCAGCTGGTGGGCAGCAATGACATCTTCTTCGGCCGGAAGGACCTCATCATGGTCGTCTTCGAGATTTTAATCATGCCGGGCATCATCTTCCTGATGGACACTATCGGTCGGCGATTCCTGCTCTATACCTCCACGGTGCTGCTCACGGTAATCCTGCTCTTGAGCGCCTACCTCGTCCACCGCACAATACACGCCGAGTCGCTTGCCGAGAACGCCACCTTCGAGCGGGCCGTCATGTGCGCTTCCCTTTGTTACGTGGTCGCCAACTCCGTGGGACTGGGACCCGTCTCCTTTCTGTTGTGCACCGAGGTACTACCGCCGCGGCGCCACGGTCTACTCGCTGGCGTCCTGTACAGTGGGGTCCACGTCCTGTTCTTCTTGTTTCGCTGGTCGATGCGCTCGGATTCCTATCAGGTAACACTGTCTTGCTTGTATTGAGTTAATAAAAAGCACTCACTTGGCTCACTTTTTTAAAACTTTGTTGCGAGAGTGAATAGATCAAAATTCAAGGCGCGTATGAGCCATGCATGTGCCACCATACGGCGCGGATTAAGACGTTGATTATTCTCCGCGTTCGGCGCCTGTTTTAAGTTTTTGACACTGTCGCTCAAGCTAGAACATTGTGTAATGAAGCGCAATGGCCGTCATTTCCATTAGACGACATTAACCTCACGAGCTTGATCTTTAAAAAGCCACCACAAAGCTGCGCATCATTCCTGCAGTGGAACAATGTAGTGATAGATATCTGTCAGTCGTGTTCATGGGTTTCTTCTTCAAGTACAGAGTGTAGCAAGGAGGTGCGGAGCTCAAGATAAAGCGAAATGTTTCAAAAGGAGTGTCAATAAAAAGTTGTTTCCACGTTTGTAGCGATAAGGACGCAACGGTGTATGACAGAAGGTCGTTGTTTTCTGGACGCCACGTTTGCATCTCCCACAGTACTGAATAGTGATGGCATGATTTCATGTTTCCACCCTTACAGGTATGGTACTTCGCGGCGGCTGGTGCTTCGGGAGGCTTTTCGCTGCTGGTGCTCATATTTTTCTTGCCGGAGACAAAGCTGCTGCCGTTAGACAGGATACCGAACCTGTTTAGCGACGACCCCCGCTTGCGGCAAGCAGCGGCCCGAGCTCCGGAGAGCGCCGGAGGCACGCACGAACTTGTGGAGAAACAGGTTGTGCACCAGTTCCCGCTCAGGGACTTCGCTGACACCTACGAGCCGCCCGAATTCGTGGAAGATACGGAAACGACCACTTCCGAACTAGAATGAGTGCGTGGGTATCTTTAGGACTCGAATGCATGACTCTTCTCTCAAGCACGGGTGTGTGCGCGCCTGTATATTGAATGGGATTCAAGGAGACAGTGCAAATTGCGCACACGCATGCTGTGCGCTACATTATTCGACGTGTACGATAAATGATTTTATATTTACCGACACTGTACTGACTTAAGAATGGAGCTCCTAAGTTCTTGATCCCTGTGGCCAACCGTGATGAGTTTGAAAGCTGGAAAATGATCACCTCGTGATTATTAAGACGAATACCTCCGGGGCCCCATCAAGCGCGAAAATTGATCGTCGGCGACGTCAGCACAAGTGATGCAATTAATCATCGTCACCTGATGACGTCACTATTTGACGTCGTCATGACGTGAAAGATCGTCGGTACCTATTTGTGACGTCGCCATGACGTCACATCACGTGTCCTCACATGATGACGTCATCGCATGATATCGTCGTTTGGTGAAAGGTGGGCCGATCACGAAGGCAGTGCATGTTAGGTGTAGAAAGATTTTGGAGTGGGGGATGGGGGAGGATCAATACATCGAGTGTAAACATGAATTTCGCCTTCAAGTCGTCTTTGGCGAATGCACAACTTTTACAGCGAAAGCTGTTATGAGATCACAACAAGGGCCGTTTTTGGCGCCGTAGTTGTCCGCCGCCGCAGTCCGTAACCACTATCGCTCGAAATAAGAAAAAAAGATGGTTGATCCCTCCGTCATAGGAATCGCAATAACACGAAAATAAATCGTGCCCTTACAGAAGTAACTGAACGTTTACTGCACATTGATATAAGAGAGTTTGCACAATGTATATTGATGTCTGGCAGCGAGGGCCCCGTTTAACGTATATGCACCCACTTTGATGATTGGCGGTACATCTCCATCCCGACGACTAACGTCCACGTTAAATGATTAAACAAACCCTTGTGGTAGCTGTAGTAGTTAACGGTGAAAGCGTAATCAGAGAACGAGGTGTGATCGCCAGAAGAGCGTCGCATATTGGACGCAGAACTTTGTCGCCATCCCGCGGCATGTTAAAGTGTGATTGAACACCACTGCCCGACTAGAGGGAAACGCAAAGCGCGTCGTGCCACCCCCCGGCCGCGATTTTTCTCGGGGCGAGCGCGTGAGCGGGGAAAGCGGTGTAAAGGCTCTGATATACTCCAGCGTAACGTCGACGCGCGCGTGCGAGCGTTACGGCGACGTTACGTCAGCCAAAAACAGCCCTCTACAGTCCGGCGTCGGCTGACCGACGGCGCAGCCGACGGCTGCTGGTGCGCTAGGGCGTCGCTCGGCTCCGAGTAGATCATGCTGCATTTCGCGCCGGACGCGCCGGGCTCGCACGTACAGGAACCTGCTTTGCGGGTTGTTTCGTCGGTTCCCGACAGGTGTCGCAGCGCGTTCATCGGTTTACTGCGCATGCGCTCCTCGAGATGCGACTGTAGCGGAGACCAATTTGCGCCTGGCGTAGCGTCGCCGGCTCGGCGTCACGAAACAGAACGTGTTCGCGGGCGCTCGCGTCGGACGTCGGAGTATAACAGAGCCTTAACAGCCACGTGAAGCAGGCGCGCGTCGCAGAGCTATTTTTGGTTTCGATTAGCGTGATGCTTTGAGCGAGGCCGACGCTTTTCAGACACTTGGGCTAAGATCGCCGCTTCGCGGTGTGTTAAGGCATTGACAAAATTGAACTTCTATTGAAAACGCGGCGAATGGGATGGACGTGTAACGCGTTGCAGCTGCTAATCGCGGAGGCCACAGTAGTGACGAATTCCTCTACTTTACCGCTCCCAGAGGGCAACAGCACCCCGCCGACCTGGAGAGTGGTAGATATAAAAGGCGCGTTTGTGAAGCTTCTAGAGTCTGTGACCGTGGCGCAGTGGATAGCGTGCCCGGCATCTGTTGTTGCGGACCGGGCGGTCGTGGGTTCGATGCCCGCTGGCGGAACTTTTTTTTCTTTGCCATCTGATCGCGTAAATTTTTTTCGACGTCATTTCCGTGACGGAAATACGTCACTGAAGTCTTGGTAGACCCCGGCATAAAACACTTGCGGGGGTAAAAAAAAAGATTGTTGATCCCTCTGTCAGAGGAATCTGTATAACACGAAAGTGAAACGTGTCGTCGCAGAAGTAGTTGACTGCTTTAGTGCACTGGCATATTAGAGCTTGTATAATGTCTATTGTTTGACAGATGCAGCACCGCCTGATGTGGACGCACTCACGTTGACGCCTAGTGGCACATCTCCGTACCGACGACTAACGCCCATGATCATGATTTAACCCTTACAGTAGCTGAAGCTCTTAACATATACGTGGACACCGCATATTGTGAATCCAGCGCAAATATGGCATCAACAAGGACATTATAAACACTGATACTCGATATGCATCCCTCCAAAGCGTCATGAAACGCGAAGAGAAACGCTACGCGCGTTGTGTCTTCCCTCTAGCCTGGCAGTTAATTCTCACAGGACAAGCGGTGAACGCGGTGCGACAGCCAGGCGAGCGTCGGAGAGCTATTTTTCGATATGGATAGATGCTATCAGCGAGGCTAGCGCAAAAGCCACCACCTCGCGGTGTGTTAAACGAAATTACGCTTCTATTAGAAACGCGCCGAATGGGACGGTCGCAGCAACGGCGCGTTTCTTTCTTGTTTTGTTTTTCGAACCTGGTGGCACACATGTCACCACCCCGTTATAAAGCCCCAACCGCATGCACGCGATTTTCGGACGACGGCGACGAGCGACATGATTTGCTGTCGCGGAGGGCCATCCATCGCCGTCGCTTGTCGCGTCGCAGCTTTCTGGAAAACTAGAAAAAATCGCTTGTCGCCCGGAAGTGAGCGTGACGATTTCCGGCAACATGGCAGCATCACCGATCCTCGCTTCGGTTGCAATTTGCTCTTGATGCTTCCAATCGGCGCGTACTTCAATGAATGCAAGTTATAGCCTACCTTCTTTGCAACCCCATCTCACGTGGAGAGCGAGGCAGCTGCCGTATTTTGTCGTTAATTTTGATCGACGGCTCGTTTTGATGTTTCGGTGGTAGCTTGCTGCAATGATGGTAGCTTGCTGCAATGTCAGTTTAAAGTGCGTCGTAGCGTCGTAGACGTCGTAGATGCGTAGTAGATAGATAGCGTGCGCTTCCGGGCGCCCCCTCGAGGTCACAGAAGATACTACTGTCGCAGTTAAACAAAACATTGCAAAAAAAAAAAAGAAAATCCCGTAACGCTGCTGTGACTTCCTTATCTCCCACAAGTCAATAATAAGTTTGACGTGCTGCCATTCATCTACTCTGTAATTCTTTTTTGCAATTTACATGCGTGCACGCAATAGTTTTAAATCTAGCAACCATGACACTTTGTCGCGAACATGTGGGTGCTCCCGTCGCGACGCGACATCGCGACGGAGTCCGTTTGTCGCTGTCGCTCGTCGCCGTCGCTCGAAAATCGCGTGCATGCGGTTGGGGCTTAAAGGGAACGCTCATAGCATCCATCCATGCTAGAGCACTGTGAGAGGGAAGAGCGAAAGATAAACGGCGCGTCCATGTAGCCTCCGTTATTTGTTTGGCGGTAGCTCAGTGGGCTAAACACCCGCCAGCCATCGTCGCGAACCGAGAGGTCATTGGTTCGACTCCTGTCGACGGAGCTTTTTCGTATAGTTTTTTTTCTTTGTCATTTGATGGCGTTCAGTTTGCTGACGTATTTCGGTGACGGAAATAAAAATAAGGAATTGTCATAAAAATAAGGAATTGTATCAAATTGGCTTAATTGACGGAGCTGTTGCAACCCCGCATGAGGAACTCTGCGAGTTTCATTTTAGAGCGCAGCTCTTAGGCGCCCATTCCTGCGTTGTGCGGCGTCGCTGTCGCCGTCGGTGGCGTAACGGATATACATGAAAAAGTAACAGATAGACATGCAAAAACTAAATGAGAAAAAATACCCAGGATGAAATGGGAATTGAATCCGGACCCTCTGCGAGGCAGTCGACTATTCTACCACAGAGCCACACTGGTGCTTGAAACTCATTTGCAAAAAGACCCTATACAGGCGTCATGTCGGGCAAGGAATCGCGTTAACCTATCTAATATAGTGTGGCAGAAGAGTAAAATAAGAACCAGTCATCACACAATGCTAATTGTGCAACGACTGCATGGTGTAATGCTTCCCACCCAATGCAAAGTTCTCAGCCATAATTTTTGATTGCCATGAACCACATGCAGCGTCAACAAAGCGCACATGATACCTTTAAGATGTGTAGCGGGTATCTCGCTTATCCTCAGAAAGACGAATAATCGCGTAGTGGGTGCTGCCTTACTTCACAAAAATTATGCTTTATGGCGTAGTGGATACCTTACGGAAAGCCAAAACTTCAAACACAGTTGGCCTTGCGCCAACACGAAGCTGCACTCAGAATTCGCATTAGGCGGTATCGTAATCGACGGTGAATTTTTAAAAATTTTCGAGTCTACTTCATAAATAATAATAATAAACACGGCTTGATTACATCTGTACGTCGATCGCTCGCAATATTACGTAGTAGAAATAAATGTAGGGCTATTTGGTTTTACATTGCTTAAGTCAATTAGCGCAATTAAAGGCGGTTATGACATTTCACCAGAAAAGACACTGGCGATGAGGTACGCCTACATTACATGAAATGTATCACATATATCTAAATCAGTTACCCATAAGCAGGCTTTTAATATCCTATAAACCTGGAACAAACTACGTCAGAGTTAAAGACACAAAGCCTAAATAAATTGTACTTGATATGGCGCAAAAAAATGAAGTGCCCCCCCCCCCCCCCACCCAAAAAAAAAACAAAGCTTCATCACTATTCCTTGAAAACATAAAGCATTTGAGCTTTCCCAATGTCCGCTTGAAAGCCTTGTACTTTCTGGAAATAATTACTATGAAGAAGAACTCAGTCGACAAGAAATGTCTAGCAATAAGCGTGCATAAGTGAGCACGGATCAGGGGAGCCAATTAGAAAAAAATGTTGCAGTGGCTTAGCTCGGTTATGCCAGGATAACGTAGAGTTAGCAAAGGTTTAGCTGATTGCTCTTAGCTTTCCTGATTGTCTAGGATTAGCTTGATTATCATGCTTACTGCTGCTCCAATGACACACACATGGTATACATATTATGTGGCACATGTATATTTATTTTTCCAGGCAACTACTTCGGAATCCGATGAGTTAAGCTTCTCCGCTCTTCTGCGCCGTTGAGAAGCATTTGCGTTCTCCTTCTCCATGACTAAACCACACTGGCAAACGCCAGTCAGAGGCGCTATCAAGCGGCTTCAGCGCAGTGTCAGACGGCGACTGCACAGCGAAGGCGAATAGCTGCGCGCGCGCCGGCGCCAGTACGTCTACCCCGGCTACGACGTCACTGCTCTGGAAAGCGCAGACCGGCGGCAGCGAGTCGCGCGCGGCAGCGGCAGAGCGCGCGGGAGGTGCCGCCTCCGATTCGCCAGCTGTGTGACATCGCTGGTCCTCGCGCATGCGCAGCACGGCTATTGAAGAGCCACGCGAAACTGGCTCGGCTAGGCCAGTGTAGCTAACGCTACAAAAATTCATAATGTCCCGTTTCATTAGCGAAGCCGTTTAGGAAATCGTTCCTAGTGATCCGCTCGGAAAACTATCATCATCATAAAGGAGCATGTGCCACAGACAGTGGGTACATCCCGCTACTAACCACTGGTTCACTAAAAAAGAAGGCAACAGTTAGGCCAATAAATAGCTCCGAAGCGACGGTAGCGAGCCGAAGACCACGAGTGGGTACAACGAGAGCATACTAGGAAACGGGAAAGGCAATGGCGGCTGAGAGAAGACCCGGAAGCGATGGAAGGCCTACGCCAACGACGACGTGCCGGTCGATCCACGAGAGGTGCGAACGCTTGATTTCAGCGCAAGCTTCTCTCTTTACAGTTTCGACAACCGTGTCATGTCTGTGACTGTCTGTGGTTTAAGTCGAGCCTCTCTGCGCTGAAAATCAACATAGAAACAACCTAGCAACACCTAGCTAAAGCCTTGCAACAACCTAGAAGCAACCTAGAACCTACATCACCTAGCCAAGGCCTAAAAGCAACCTAGAAGCAACCATATTATTATTCATAATCGCCCAGTTTCGCTGTTTTAAGCCTTGGGCGGCACACTGCAAGCTTCGCCAATTTTTTATCCATTGCACGTCGCAAGCATTTCGTTTCTTAATAACCGGTTTCACTTTGCCATTTAGAGTGCTCCTAAAAGAAGCTTCGAAGAAATGTTCGGCCACCTCGCGATGCGGAATCTTCGCGTGCAACAGAGCTTACGAGGTTGAGCGCAGCTCCATGGTGCAAAATTTAGAGGTTATATTTATGACGACGTCAACATGTGCCCTTCCATGTCAGATCAAGAGAAGACAAAACGCACTATCAAATGCATGTGCGCCGGCCCCTTTCAATTGTGGGGAGCTAAGGGCACGCTTGCAATATCTGACCTCGTGAACTTTTGACAGAGCTTTGAAGAACTCCGCAAACAACGCACCCTCGCTCGACGACAAAAGAGAATTGCTTTCCCGCCTTGAACATTTCTGGCGACCACAATAAACAGAACAGCGTGCGAAAGTAGCAAGCAGCTGCACAGGCAGGTACTGGCACTCACACCTGCATATATATACATATATATAAGAACCCCAAGGAGTCAAAATTATTTACCAGAATTTACTGCGACCCTCATTATCAAATTGTGGTTTTTGAATGTAAATCCTCAGGACGGACTGTACTGATAGTTTTTGCAACAAAATAGATAATTCCTATGATTGCTAAACATAATTTCATGAACGTCATTTCAACACTAAGATTCGCTGCACGATAGACAAAGTACATTTTCCATCATTAGCCTTTCATGTTGCACAGTATTGCATAGCATCAACAACTTGGATGAAAGGCCCGAAACACTAGGCACATGAAATGTACTGGCAACAGACGGCATATCATAAGCTGCGTAAGGGTGATTATGAAGGCGCAGAGGGTTTTAAGAGGGCTTGACAAGCTTGGCATAATGCCGCTAGATAGTCCTTTTCCCCGAGATGTGTTCGTTTTCCCCACATACCTGGAAAGAAAATGACACCGACTGAATGGACATGTGATAAATAGGACTCATCTACTTTCGCTCCAGACCTCCGATTTCGTAGGCACGTGTACCGCACTACATTCTGCAGAGCAGTGTGCTCAAGGCTGCAGAAATATATAATAATGATCATGAATTGTAACTGTATTTCATTTATTGCACATTAAAAGCCTTAACCCATAACATAAGGGTGTATGCATCAAGTTTGTTATGTTTTGGAACTCGGATCTGCTGTTGGAGAAAACCTGAGAAGGTAGAGGTGTTTAATAAATGGTGAAGGCATCGTCGTCGATGCCTTTCATGACGTTCCGGATCTTGTCAGACTCAGGTATGGTTGCGTTGGCTTTCTTGCACAAGTCGAGGACGTCCTCAATGTAAGTCGTGAAAGACTCGCTGGACTGCTGGGCTCGTTTATGTAAACGCTGTTCAGCTTGCAGCTTACGAACGGCAGGGCGGCCAAACACGTCGACGATGGCGGTCTTGAAAGCGGACCACGTAGCGAAATCGGATGCGTGGTTGTTGTATCATAGGCTTGCGACACCCGCGAGGTAGAAAACTAGGTTGCTCAGTTTGCCTGCCTCATCCAATTTATTGGGTACGCTGACACGCTCGTAAATCGCGAGCCAGTCCTCGACGTCGGTGCCATCCGCGCCGGTGAAAACAGGAGGGTCGCGGATACGGGGGACACCGGGACATCCCGTCGGTGCAGGGGGAGGAGTTTGCTGGGTGGCATCTTGAGTCATGGTAGATGGCACGGCACGGGATCGAAGCTCCAAGGGCATTGAATGCAGACCGTAGTTGTTTGAAGTGCACAGCACTCTCCGCCAAATTATAAAGATGTTTATTGGCTGACACTCGGCGAAGATGAACGACAGCAACAGTCAAGGCGGGGACCGACTCTCTGCACGAGCTGCGTTCTCTCCGAAAAGAGCCGAAGAGGGCGGTCCACTAGAAGGGGCTGGAGAGGACGACCCACTTCAGAGTTCCAAAGCTCCGCTACAGCAGGAACAACACAACGACTTATCTTTTGACGCTTTGTTCACCGATGCCCGCAGTGCCAAAGGAAGTGGTCACTTTTGCCTTCGCGATGGACTGTTCCACAAGATAATTTATTCAGCAAGTGGCGCGCGCTATTTACTGGTTGTTGCTGAAAGTCTTTGCCTCGAAGTCGTTGCTGAAAGTCTACTTTTTCCGCGTCTCTGGCGAAATGCAACTAATTGTAGGTAAGATATTCTGCGGTCTTCCAAATATAATAAATGCTCGCTTACATAGGTTGCTCCTTAAAAGTACACCGCATTGTCAATATTGTTAGGTGACAGCTCCAACTACGTGCAAATATGCTTTAATGCCTTGCCAAAGTAGTAATACATTTCTGCCAAACTATATATACGCGAGATGTCACTCAAGAAGGCACATATGCACATAGGTACTTTTGCAAATACTTTCGCCCTTATGGGAATTGGTGTGAGACCTGACCATAGGTAGGCAAGTACCCAGCGCCTGTAGTAAGCGAGCTATCTATAAAGTATTATCTACGACGTTCTATAAGTGGTCTACATAACACGTATGAAAATAAATGTGATGTATGTATCGAATGGACATTTCCCGCTTCACCTAATGCGATATTCCTAAAAACTTGGAGGAAGCCTGGGCTTCGCGTGCAGAAGCACTCACGGAATTGCATATGACAATGCGATAGCGCAATCGCGCCCCGTGCGCATCGCCGTCTCATATGCTAGCCTAGCTTCGGTCCTCGGTGCACGCCTCAACCGTGCCGTAAGGAAAAGAACGACTATGCTCGTAACATTGGCCGTTTAAGACTATCCTAGAATGCCTACTGCAAGGCATTTGGTAGGTATCCACTACGCCATAATTTTTCCTTTTGCGAATCAGCGAAGGGCCAGCTACGCGTCCGTAAGGCAGCACGCGTACCTATTCAGGCACTCTCTTTGTTGATGCTTTTGCAGCTGCTGATGATTAAATATGTCACAGCGCTTTGTAATGGGTGGGTCTTTAACAAACACTCGTTGCGCAATTCATATGTTTTGGCGACTGGCGCGATTGTACACTTCTGACACGAAAACGCACATGCGTTAATGAGAATCCTTCCACTATACGCCACTCATATGTATTTTTTTCCGAAGCAGTTTCAAACAATAGCATTGCTTTGTGATAGAACACCTTCTTGCCGTGCAAACGGCCTGGGTTCGATTCTCACTCGAACCGAAGCTTTTTACTTTATTTGCATCTTCCTCGATCTTTCGGTCACGGACAAGATGATTTTTCGCTCACAAACAACCAATGACGCTGACAACGAAGCCGACAGCGTAATTTCTGGGAAACGAGCCCTTTAGCACTATCGCGTAAAGATTTTTTTTTAATTTTTGTAAGTTCGGAAAGCACCCGTTTGAATCCTACGGTCGTATATGGTGTCCTCTAATTGTAAAGATTTGTGGGGGGGGGGGGGGGGGGGGGGGTATTTGTCGCGTGTCTCGCTGGTGAGAAAATTCCGTGAGGAGCCATTCGAGATGGGTTCGTTGTCCTCCTCGCGGGTCTCCTCCTGCAATTTTTGCGCCGATTGAGAGGGCGGTAGAGGCTGTGCTCGGTTCGCGAGCGCTCGAGCAAGGGCGTTCACACTATCGTTTCTCTGCAGGACTGTGTTCCTGACACTAGATCAGCCTGCATTTGTTTCTAGATTTTCCGCCTAAGGAGCTTTTTTTACATTTATAGGGAGGTGCCCTTAAAAGAAACTGCGCATGGTTCCTCCCTGCCTTCTTGATCTTTCATCGCCACGGCAAAGTCAAAGTGTTCTGCCTGGCGATGGAAGACGTGTCCAGGGAGGCACATGTCATCCTTCTGTTCTCGCTGCTAAGTACAATCACGACGAACCGTTTGAAGTTATACCTGCAAGCGTTCACATAAAAAACGGCAAGCAAGCAAAGCTGTTAAATCTATTTTTTTTTTGCAAGAACGGTGCTTGATTGTCTAAGATTAGGGCTGCAGGAAAACGTCTGCTACACACTGGAGCGCGCCATTGTTTGTTGTCAAGCTCGGAAAAGCGGCGGGTCCCTGTGCGACCGCGCCGCTTCGGTTCGATGCGCATCGGCGCCAGATGCACTGGCGTTCCGCGAAGCGCGGTCGCACTGATCCGTGTTCACCCCAAGAGTGCACGACTTAGTACATGTAGCCCGCTTTCTTTTTTCTGTGCGAACAGTTTCCGAGAAAGCACTTAATTGCTCCGGGGTCGTGATAGTTTTGCGGGAATTGCACCAGAAGGTCAAAGATATATCAGTGCACTGCAAAGCTTGAAGATGTTTCGCGTTTCCGCGATATCTTTGAGAAAAGAAACAGAACAAAGCGATGGTCTAATCGATTGCATATGAAACACTTATAAACGCACACAGAACAGCAAGACACTCAAACGAATTACCTTAGTTTCGTAATAATAAAATTCGCTCCTGCCTATGAATTGCAGGCCTTTCGCGAGTAAGAAAAAAAAACAAGCGATAACGCAAACGTGCAGAAAGTTTGGCTGTCACTGTGGCCGCAGCGACGTTTTCCTATGAGCCAACTCGGGATCCGGGATTTCGTCCTTCGTGCATCGGTGCCACAGAAGTCGAGCGCCCCAAAACGGCCTTCTCGGGTTGCCCATGCCGTGAGCCCGCCTGAAGGCTTCACTACACCTCGACCGGGACATGGCGGACGAGCGGCTGGCGGCCACTGACGGTCGTTTCTGCCTCTTCGGCGGTGCGGCTTTGATCGAATGTCCCGGTGGTGCTGCGACGGCGTTGGTCGGCTGCGGTGCGGGTCGAGGGACGGCTTCCACGTCTTGCTTCGAGGCCTGCTCCTGTGTTTTTGCGGTGTGTCGTATCGAATCCTTGTGGTGGTACTGGGTAGAAGACGGTGCACAGTAGCGTGAAATGGAGTTGGAGCACAGCATCGGCAATCTGGCACACATAACATAAGACTAATTTGCGGAGGTAAGGCGCACCATGCAATGGCAAGCCGGCACACCGCACGACCAGCGTGAAGGGCATCGAGACACTCTAGTGGCATGTCGGCTCCCGCAAACGCCCTCCGGGCGCTTAATTATCTTTATATTTAATACAACAAACTCTGAGGTTAAGCTAGTTCAAAGCGCCCACCAAAGCGAAAGGAGCAGGCATACTAATACGCCTTATTGTGGGTACTAAATTTATTTCGAAATAGGCTCATTTCAACCTTTTGCAACGGTACAAGTACTCGCAATATTATTTAATAGTGCGCATATGCCGTTATCAAACACTGCTAAACAGTACTGAAAGTTCATTTCGCATGTTTTGGGGAGAAATCCGATGAATAAAGCAGTTAAGCGTAATATGTGCGTTTTCAGGCGGATTAACTGCATGGCACTGCTATATCCAGCAAGGAATGATTCTTCCCTCATTAACCCCTCGCGTGTTCGCCTATTGTTGGCACGTGACAAACGCAGCTTTTTTAGTGGCACGACCACCCGGTCAGGGTTGACGTTGGGTGGAATTAAAAAAAAACAAAAAAAAAACACCAGAACTCAAGCTAAAAGTAGCCAAAGTAGCCATTACATTTACCTTTATCGCCAAATTTGTAACCAAATAGAAGAGATGCTGTATTATGAACATTTATTACGGAGACACTGTATATGCCAAAGCGATGCGGATGTCCGGAGGCAGTTTGTCCGTAGCTCATGTATATGCCACACAAATTGGACAAGCCGCACTACCCACCATTAATCCCGTGATGAGGAAGCATCCACGGGAAAAAAAGCGTACGTGCCACAGGAATTGGGCGAACCCCACTACTCACACCTGGTGTACTCAATTGTCGCGAAACGGAGAACGCGGCAAAAATACGCATGCTGGTCAAAGGGCTCCACCGGATCGTGCACGAAACGCTAAGCGCACGCCGCAACCCAGACAACATGAGGTATGTCCCGACGAAAAGACGCGTGCAGCTCACTGGAAAACGTTAAAGGAGCATAGACCGCATTCAAAAGAAACTTCCTGTACTTTTCGTCCAAATTCAGCGTTAAAAATAATTTCATACCACTGAAGCTTCTGAATTTTACAGCAAAATGCGCGAATTTGGGAAAATCTGCAAATTGGTCCACATTGACACGAAATTTAAACCACGCGATGCTTCGATGAAAAATATGCTTTATACTTGAAGCGAAAGTGAATAAACAGTTCTTACATGGCAAGTTTAGTCATTACATTTTTTATTTTAAGGAAGAAAATAATTTCTGAAATTTTCCCTTGAGGCTTCACTGAGGAAGCTGCCGCATGACCAAATGAGAAGAGAGCCATCAATGGGGCATTTCAAAAATTATTTCGTTCCTTAAAACGAAAAATGTGATAAAACTTGCTATGTAAAAGGTATTTATTTGTTTTCGATTGAGGTATAAAGCTTATTTTTCATTGGAGCGCGACGCGGTGTAACTTGCGTCTCAGTGTGGACGAAAACGGAGATTTTCCTAAATCTGTGAATTTTCCTCGCGAAGTTCAAAAACTTCAGGCGTATGAAATAATTTTTCACATAAAATATGCCTTCCGTAGAGTAAGTGTTCAACCCTCACATATTGATACATGGTGCAATATTTTAAGTGAAAACATGCAAATAATTTACCAAAACATCTGGAGGTGCACGCAGAAAAATTGCAGGAGTATTACTGAGCTTCGAACACCTCACAGAAACGCCTTTGCTTAATAGGTAAACCAAACTTAGTATCGAAACCAGAAATGATAGTCTCAGAATAAAATTTTTGACGAACAACACTGAGACGACTTTCAGCGAAATTCGGAAGGCTCCTACATGACCAAGAATTTGATTCTCTCGGAAATATTCTAGTAGTTCTCCGTTTTCAACGCGAGAAATCAGCATGACTTTTCGAATACATTTGAGATGGTCGCCAAAATGGCTGAGACGTTTGTCGTGTAATGACCCAGCAGGTTTTAGAACATGGCCAATATACTATGCCAGACACTTGAGACATCGTCCTTTAATGCTGGTAGACGCTGCAGCGTTAAGGTCACGGAATACTCGCGAGATTTCTCGTGGAGAGAAAGAAACAACAACTTCCGTGAATGGATGTATTTTGTTTTCAAATTCCCCGCTTGGATTAAAATAAATGACAAACAGCGGCGCGCCGCAGTTGTTGCGCGGCGGCGGCGGCGGCGGTGCGATCACTCTTGAGACTTCGGCGGTGGAGCGAGCGGCGTGAGCAATGCAGGCGGCGGCGCACAGCTCTAGTTCCAAGTACTTGGCATTATGTTAAGGTTAGTCATCTGCAGCGGTGACACCACGATTGTCAATTTGCAAAGCATACCCATCTTGAAGGGTGTGAGAGGTATATCTATGCGCTTACAGGCACAGCATACGCAATGCTTGCTTTTGGAAGCTCCTGCAGGATTTTCAGTAAATTAAGGGTAACCGCTAAGCGACGCACTCTCAATAAACTACATATATGTATATGAAGACGAATTCTCGTACCAATGTGCTCACCGGTACGTTGCAAACACGAGATCGAGCAAGCAAGTACGAACAAACGCTGTGGTTGTACTTCTGTGCTTTAAAAAGCATGAACAGACTATGAGCATAATTACTGTCCAGGCTCTGTTGCATGTCAGCAAGAAATGCAGCTTAGACAATCATTTCACGTGGATCTACAGCTTGAGGAAGTAAAGGGAAAGTGTGTTTTTGTGCTGTTTTCCACTATTTGTAATCAGCATTCATCGTTCACGTTTGACTCTCTCGCTTCCATATATTTTTCGAACCAATGTGCACATTTTGTCTCAAACCTATTTTCACACAGGCCGTGAATGTCAGTTTGGTAGACTTTCTGACCCTTTACACGGCAATCAACTGCGTTCTAGCTGACTTAAAAAAAAGTGAAACAAAACGGTACGAGGAAAATGCGCGACCGGGGCACGGTCTTGCCCACCTTTACTTCTTGGCCCACGAGCAGCACGTCCTCGATGGACGCATGCGCAGTCTCTGGCAGGAGAGCCAGAAACAAGAGACCGCTGGTGAGAGTCAGACAGCTGTACACCCACAGCGTGATTGCCAGCCAATGCATCGTACTCGATGTGGAGAAGTAGTTCGCTGTCACGAAGAAGGCAGCCCAGCTGGCGGCGTACACGCTGCCCAACTCCATGCCAGAGCCACGCAACGGAGTCAACTCCACAGCAAGGATCCATGGCACTGGACCTAGGCCGGCAGAGTAGCCAGCAACCAAAAAGGCCTGCACCGATGGAAATTTCAGCTGAAGCTAGCGCGACCAAACCAGCGAGAGATGCGAAAAATTATGTCTTGTTGACCGAAACAGGAACTATGCTATGAAATGTGAAAAAAAATTACGTCTAAAAAGCTACTGTGCTTCCTCTTTATTTACATCGAGAAGAAGTATGAAGATGCGAGGACGTCGGAGGATATCATGTTAAACGTATTAAATACGAGCCAAATCAAAATTATTTCAATATGAAAACGCCACGAAATCATATAAACTGCACGCAATTTACACCCACGGATTTCATTACCATCACACCAAGAGGTATTGGCGGGCTTGCTGGCTGCACGTGATCTTTACAAGTGATTGAAAAAAGAAATCGATGAATAAAAACACTCAGCGCAAAGGGTGACCAGCACGTGTGATCCGTGTCTTTTTAAAACTTGTGTTGCTGTTATAAAGGATGTCAAGTCACCTCGCATGTTGATTTCTCGTTTGCGTATACATTCCGCTACATCGAAAATGCTCAGCACTTCTTTTTGTCTTAAACACAGCGTATCATCAACATAGATTTACGCCAAGTTTGAATGACCTTTTTGATAATACGGGGCCGCGCGATCAAGCGGAGATCCCGTATATGACAACAATTGCCCATAATATGGCTACCAATGTTCTAGTTCAGTACGGACCGGCTTGCTATAAAGATGTGAAAATGGCGAAAGATCTGAGGTCAGTGATGGTTCGCCGAAGCAGAGCAGGGGCTTTCTTCAAGAAAAGGTGTATAGACATCGTAATTTTTTTTTCCTCGTGCTGCTCTGCAAAGTCAATAGTATAGTTATTAGCTCTAGCTAAAAGAAGAGAGCTCAGGCTTTTTCCCGAGTACACGTGTAACGGGTCAAAGCGAACCGAGAATAATTGAACAGCGGCCCTTCACACTTCTTGGTAGGAACAGCAATGCAAACTTTCTCGAAATATTTCATGACACAGAGCTGAAACACTTTCTCGCACCACTTAAAAGGTTCCTCAAAGATGATAGAACTGCATATCTGGTAAGTTACATGACGTATGCCTGAGAATAGATTATCATTTGGAGCAATAGTTAATGATAATTAGAAAGAGCTGATGAATGCGCGCTTTATGTGAATTTAGAGCAAGAATCAATAAAGCAAACAGTTAGATTTTTTTAGAAATTAGGATGGTTCTTCGTATAATTGCACTCACCTGTATGGCAAACGTTACCGCGTTTGACTCGTGTGAAGTGGAAGCGGTCGCGACTGGTACCACCGATTCTGAGGCATCCGGCGATGTTGTTTTGCCGCCACTATTCACTGTATGGGAGAAAGGGTAGTAGACCAGGCCCAACGTGACCAGGCTACCAGAGCACACCACAGTGGAGAGGATGAGCAACTTGCGCCGACCCGCCAAGTCCAGGAAAGGCACCACGAGAGACGCCACCAGGGACTGCAGCAGACGGGAACAAGGGGTGAGGTTATCGCACGGTACAGTCAAACATGACTATATCGAGTAAGCCGTTTAGAAAGCTGGGCAAGATGGTACGGCTTCATCTTGGTCAAACTGCGCGGTGGGACGGGACACGAAAAAGGAAGCGAGACAAACGAGCGCAGACTAACAACTTGGTTAACTGAAAAGGCTGATTTCATGTTTTGGTGAACCCAGTTGTTAGTCTGCGCTTGTTTGTCTCACTTGGTTATGCCTAGTTTATGAGCCTGACTTAAGGAAAGGTCAGAAAATCGTGTGGAGACTTCCCAAATGGCCGCGCGAATGAGCACGATGAAGAGTGAAATCCAGACCAATAAACTGTTCAACAAGCGGACCAGGAATCGCGATTAGATTGACTACTGAGAGTTATTGGTCTGTCGGATAAATTTCCTCTTGGGTTCCGCGCTGCAATTTGCATGATTGTAACTGAAAAGCTCGGACATCAGAAAGTGTTTGCAAGGTGGGTACCAAAAATGCTTACCGACTAACTCAAACGGCAAAGAAATTTCAAGAGGACGAGCGTTTTTGGACCACTACCGACAAGACGGAGATGATTTGTTTTCGTACGCTGTTACAGGCAACGTAACTGGGATAGCCTACGCCAGTGCAGAAAGAAAACAACAGTAAATTCAGTGGCACCGCTCCTCTTCACAAAAAAAAAAAAAAATTCAAGCAATCTTCGTACTCGAGTCGGAAAATGAAGGCTACCGTTTTCTGGGACAGAAACGGCGTTCTATTGGTTGATTTCATGGAATGTGGGTCCACAGTTACAGCTGACGTATACTGCGAAATGCTGATCAAGCTTAGACGTGCGATCAAAAATCGACGGCGCGGCAAACTGTCGTCGGGAATCGCCCTCCTCCATGACATCGCGCGTACTCACACCGTAGCCAGAACCAAAGAGAACATTGATGATTTTGGTTGAACACTTCTGATCAGCCCCCGTACAGTCCTGATCTCTCATGAAATGTCTTTTCCGTCTTCTTGCACTTGAAAAAGTGGCTTGTGGGTCAACGGTTTGAAGACGGCGAGAAACTCAAGGCAGCCGTCATCATTTGGTTCAATTCCCAGGCGGGGAATTTCTATGAAAAGGTACTAAAGAAACTGGTGCAGCGGTACGAATAGTGCTTAGTAGTTAACAGGGATTATATAGAAAAGTGAACTACGTTCGTATTAAACTAAACCTGCCAATAAAAACTTTCACTAGCGAATGTGCATTTTTTGGTACCAAACGACCCTTCCTTTGTCAATAACACTCTTATTTTTCATCACGACATTGCTTTAACCTTAATGCATAGAACAATCTATAGACACACCGAACGAAAGTTCCCGGAATCTTTCATACATCGTCCATCAGGCATACAAAACACCTCAGGAAATTGGCCTTCCCTAACAAGAGGTTGACTTTTTCTCACGGCAAGGAGAGATGCCAGCACGCGTTCGGGAGAGCGAGCGGTGTGATTAGCAGGACACCTCACAGAGCGAGTAGAAACGACTGCTGGCTGTCACATGCTTTACCCCATGGTTCCACCCATGATTCCTCCCAATTTCTCGAGTCATTCCTCCTCGTCGCGCCCGTCGTGCGCCATTACCGTTCGCTTCTCCGCATTTCACCACTCCCTTTGTTAACGAGAGGACTGCTGTGAAACAGAAGAGCCTTCTGTTCTCCGCAAAGATGGCGACAATCAACGCAGTCGAACGTGGAGAAAGCAAGTCTGACGTCGTTACTGCGTACATCATCCCTAGAGGCACGCCCAGTACCGACTAAAGAACAAGGCCGACATTAGGGCCAACGCGGACTGCAGGCTTCCGGCGCCCAACGGGTACCCGCAGATGCGCATGAAGATGTTCAGTTCCTGTTTACATCGTATTTTTTTTCACGTGTAACCCACTCCTCTATGTAATCCAAGCATCCAAGTAAAATTCCGGGAAAATAAAACTAAAGAAAATCCTCGCGCGCTGGCGTGAAGCCGCCTTCCTTGCGATACTGCGAAACAATGCAGTGAAGCAAACTTGCGCACCGAAATTCGCACTGATTTTACGGAATATACTTGATATATCGAACTAATACCCGCATTTTCATGAGTTTTAAATATGTGTATTTGACTGTACTCAACGGATCAGGGTTTACCGCGTAGCACACATCATGGTGTGCTTGAACTGTGTACGAGCAAATGAGGACAGAACACATACACGATTACAACGGACGGTCTGCAAGCTCTGAGCTGGTTCATTGTTTTCTTGAGACATGTTATATTAAGTTGAATATTCAGATAGGCGGAGACCACTAAAAAGTCCGGAAGAGCGGCAAGGAAGGCCACTATAAACAACAATACCATACACACACAGCGTAAGCAGTAACCACGCATAGCCATGAACTAGCGCAAATAATGGCTCGAGTTTTTACGCAAGCGGAACTATACACACCTGAACAGCTGCAATCGCTGACACTTGCTTTGTGTTTTGGTCGCATGCATTAAATGAAGGAATCTCTCTTCAATCCTCATTGATGTTTCGTCAAGCGTAATGGTCCTCTTAATAAAAGGTATTCCTTCCTTGAAAATTCAGGAAATTAACGTAGAATCCTGAACTAGACCACATAATGTATTATATGTGCGCTAAAATAATATGTCAATGAGAATGACAAAACCTAAATTTCGGACTTCATCATAGTTTTGTTCCGAGCGGCAGTTGCTCAGCCATAGGTAGTTTGCGGCCCAAAAACTCGTTTTGGGGCAGTCGCACGAGTCAACGATAACTTAGGGGTTATGCGTTAGCTAGGCATGAAGCCTGTATCACCAGCAAAAAGGTTTCATACTGGCAAGTATAATTCTTTTATAGGAAGCTATTAAAAGTTATATTACCCTGATGAAACGCGAGTTCTAATGAAATTATATGTGTATTGGTAAATGCTGCCAGAAATGTACAAGTAGTCATGAAATCATCTTGATTTATCATATACAATGTTAACTGCTCATCGTAGCAAAAGTATATACATTACAAAAATCGTTTTGTCCTAGACATATATTTCGCGACTAAATTTCAGGGATACGGCTGCTTAGACAAAAAAAAAAAACATAGTACTGACAGAAGACTGTAGTATTGGGCGTGTCGGTACAACGTGATTATGAGTGCAAATCAGCGCAACCGACAGGAGGGGACAGAAGAGAGGACAGCGCTTTGTTTCCTCTGTTCTGTCCTCTTCTGTCGGTTGCGCTGATTTGCACTAATAGTCATAGTATTGACAGCACGTTACTAAATCGATACACAAACACCTTTGCTTGTAAATACCACTGTGATAGTAAGAAAATGGAATCAAGGAAGTCATTATCGACGATTTTGGGTAGGGCTCATGTACCCCAGTATGAATCTGGTTGTACGTCCTTGAAGTAGCATTCTTTAGCTACGCCATGACTGAATGAAGTACACACATTTTCCTTGTTGCATTAGTCGAACCTCTGTACCCGAAGTCTGAGTTATAAATATACCTTATGCAGACGAGTGCAAGCAACGAATGCCAAGCTCCGAATGCCTAAAAACATCACTGGCCAAAAAGTCTGCCCTCCAGCTATAAATAATCATACGAAAAAACAATGCGAAAGTCACGAGGGCTCATATTGGGAAACGGCAGAATGCCATCGTAAATTGTGATGTGGCGATTCTGTTCCTCTTAAAAGGGAGTGCTCTAAGGCGGCGGCGTCGCATAATGGTGAGTTCACACTGAGACATTCGGCGGCGAGAGCGCGCGGAATCCGCTTCGGCGGCAGCGAGATCCGCCGGAAAAGCCTATTCCGCGCCGATCGGTTCTGGACCGATTTTTGCGGCAGCTGCCGCCGGAGCTTCTCGCGTCTTGCAAATCAGAACGAACCAACCACAACTGCTTGCGTCGTTTCTTGTTCGGCGAATGCATGTTTCTCCTCGTCAGACATCGCCAGAAAGTTGCTTTGCAGCAGGCCCAGCAGTTCGACGACCCTGCTCCTGTTTATGCGCTTCGCCGTAACGAAACGCGTGCACAACGCAGAGCGCGTCGATGCCAGCGTTCCTTCGCGCGAAGGGACGATGACAACTAGACGCCCTAGTTTCGGCGGTACGTTTGCTAAGTGGTGTGAACAATGTGGAATTTCGGCGGCGCACGAATTCCGGTCGCTGTGGCCGGCGGATTCCCCAGTGTGAATGAGCCATAAGCGTGGAGCTTCTTTTATATTCGCCGGCCATGATTATATTTGCGTGCACGGTAAACGAAACAAGGGGTATATCACCATGCCCGAAGATATCAAGTACCTTTTCAATGTATTCGTTATTTGCGTAAGAGCGCGTTGTCTGTACAACTACGTACATAAGCGACGTTCAGCGGACTTAGTGCAGGAAATAACGAGCGCCTGCGCTCATACCTGAATGAGTGCCAGTGCGGTGAGGCTGTTCATGGATTCCTCCTTGGGTGCCAGGTTTGTAGCGGAGAGCAACACGCAGTTGATACCACTTAACTGCTGGGCACCCATCACGAGTACGGCGAGCATGTAGTGCACAGGCGGCGTGTTGTAGTGGGGAAAGATGGCGGCGATCGCCTCGAACTCGACCTCCGTCGCAGCCTGCACGGAGATGCGCCACCGCCACCGCTAATCACCAATTTGTTTACTCCGCGAGGCGTCACATAGCGAAACGCGACAAAGTACATGATTGCGTTCCGCTCAGTGTTACTCCGAAGTCGAAACGAAACAACAAAAAGACGACGCATGTGGCGGGCAGACTACGAATTCCTTTAATACCTTTAGAAATAAAACAACTTGGGTGACGCCTGAGCTTCGCTTTCAAGAGTAGAACGCGAAGCTGTCTTCGCTTCTCGGTGGAAAATTATACCGTGGCGCAAGGAAAGCCTAAGTACGAACGCCCTCCGGCTCCTATATCTATGCATGCGGCGCGACGACACACGGCCACACGGCGGGGCGATGCCATTTGAAAACGCGACCGTGGGCCCTTTGGGCCATGTTGCGGGTGATAATCAAGCCGCTGAAGAACCTCCGAGATATGCGCAACCCCAACGGTTAATGATGTATATAAATAGCTCAACGTTAGCATGCTGGTGGATGAACGTGGATGAGTGGAGAGAGACGACGCATGAAATATGACAATACCATCACTTGAGATGCCGCGATGGGTTGCACAGTAAAATTGGTACCACTTTATGGGTGTATAGGAGGTGTTAGGTTATCTCATTATCTCACGGATGACAACCTCGCGTTTATAGGGAACCCAAGCTCAAGTATGCGGCGCGACGACAGCGCCGCGCCAGCCGCGCTGCGGCTCTGTCGGAAAGCTCTGAAGCTTCTGCGCGGCCGACTCAGCCCCTTTCACGGTAGCGGTAGCACACGTGTTCTTCTCTCGGTGCGGGTAACTGGGCTTGCTGTGCGAAGCTGCGCATTTCCGCGATGGCAGAAGCGACCCCGCAGAAGCGCAAGCGTGGTCCGAAGTATTGCGGTTTAGCGGCCAGCCACAACAGTGCAGACAACACCAAGGCACACGATTCACGTGTTAAACTGTATCGTTTCCCGGGCGTGTCGTACGAGAAATAAAGGCGGCAAGCGTGGATAGCTGACAGCGCTGTCTCGCCTTCTATTTTGGCTGTCTGAGTTCATCGCTTCCGTTCGTTCCGACTACCTGAATCGGTAAGTAACGCGGCGCATGCACGCAGCGACTACATTAATGATTACTCGCTGTCTTCTCGTATTATTAAAGTCCAGTTACGGTTGTAGGTGAAGCAACTTTGTGTTTTGATTCCCCGTGTTCGTGAGACCTACCCGTCGTTGTTGAACGTTCACATTCGCGTTATACCGTTAGCATTGCGCGGTTGGTTGAATTCAACTGAACTCGGCACATCGTCAGAAGTTCGGCGCCTGCATTTCACGCGTCGGGAAGGCTGCTTTATCACGCCGGAACGGACGTCTGTGCATTTGCAGCAAGCTTTGACATCGTTCTGCAGGTTTGCTTTGTTTTTGTCACTTTATTAGGGTGATATATATTTAAGCCGCTAAATGTAACTGGCACATAATACATGCTTTGCGATTGCAACCTTGAATTAACCACCTTCTGACTTTGTGCGATTTTCTAGCCGCGTTCACGCAGCAGGTTTTATACGCCTGTCAAGTCGATATCATAAAAAGAGACTGCAAGCATGACGCGAGAGCCGAAAAAACGAGGCGAGCAGTTCATCTTGCTTCACAGTGGTTAAAGCTCAGCTAGCTGCCTCGCGTCTTAATCGGCGGGTGATTCTCCAGCGGCACGGAGGACGTGACTCTAACCTTCTCAGGAAGCAGTGCCATGGCCGTATAATCTTTTTTTCGCACGCCGCAAACGTTTGTTCACGAAAGTACACGGCTGCTACTGTAAGCATGCCATATCAAAACAACAATCATATGATTCGTCGTGCACGCCGCAGAACATCGATAGCGTGTACGGCTTCATTTCGGAGTGAATGTGGACCATTATTCATCTTTAACATGACAGAATGAGACTTACCTCGAGGTATACGTCCTACACGGTGTAATCGCGACTTGGGAAATGCATTTCGCTTTGAGTTGGGCGTCGTTGTTGTCGATCGTCTGCTCTTCACCGTTAGCGTTATTGACGAGCCTTTCTCATTTTATCAAGTTCGCTTTTCGGAAGTGCCAGTCAAGCTTGAAAATCCTTTTGAAGCCGCACTGTAAGCGGTACATTGCGAGGCGCCGAAAGTGCACCGCGAGAGCTCTGCACGTGCACAGAAGCGAGCAGCAACGCGGTGGAGAGAAGGGAAAACGCGCGCTGCTACCACCCCAGTTTCTGTTTTTCTGTCAGAGATGACGCTGCCTGTCAAGAGCAGCAGCGCCGCTAAGCGTTGCTTGGGAAGCCTATAGGGTGTGGTGGAAATGTATATACGCAGAACAACTTTCTTGCTTGCCGACTATTCGTTCCAATTGAAAATAGTGAAAACTGCTAAAGGCTCCAAAAAAGTGCATTAAATTATTGTAAAAACCGCGCTACAGTTACTGCGAAATACGAAGTTAGGGGGGAGACACGAAACGAAGTGGACACTACAAGCGCAAACTATCAACTGAAATTTATTGAAGAGTGCCGAACACGTCATGCTAATAGATACGTTGAATGTTAAGTAGGAATCGTATATACCATCCCACTAACATGTGGCAAGGCATACATTGGACAATCAGGAAGATGCCTCAATGAACGGCTCAAAGAGCATCGCTATGCATGCCAGCAGACGGCGAAAACAGGCAACCTTTCCATGCACTGCAGAGAGTGTGGATGCCGCCCAATGTTAGAAAAAACGACAGTTTTGGCCAAATCAAAGAAGAAGACTACACGCGAAATTTGGGAAGCCTTCCACATATCGGACCAGGAAAGCGCATGCGTCAGTACAAGCTCCATTCTACGAACCGCCTCGGAAATCGAATTCATCAAAAGCCAGAGATAGCAATCGAATCAGCGCACTCGGACAAGAACTTTGAGCCTTGGACTCTTCTCGCAATCGTAATCACCCCATCACCTCATCGCAATCACCCCACGTGGAGCACATGAAGACAGTTCAGCAAGATTGCCACCCTACACTCTCGGTAAACCGTTCTTTCCCTTTTCTGGATGTCCTTCTTACCTTCAAGTTTTCTTCAATAAATTTCAGTTGATAGTTTGCGCTTGCAGTGTCCACTTCGTTTCGTGTCTTCCTCCTAACTTCGTATTTCGCAGTAACTGTAGCGCAGTTTTTACAATCATGAAAAACCAACTAGCCCAATACCTCACTTTGCATTAAATGAATTTTTGTACTGCGCACGGCAAAATTATTAGTTTCAGCATCAGGTGAGGTGGTCATATTTAATACGAAGCATTTCATGGCACTTTTTCCGATCGTATGTGCGACTAAAGCTGGCTGCCGCTGACGCTTAACCAATTTCCAGCTGTAAAGACGGTTAGAGAATCAAGACAGACCAACAAGCCCGCATCGCTACGCTCGTCAATTTATCCCCTTCGTCCTTGTCTTTTCGCGCCCACATCCATGAACCAAAGTAAAGCTAAAGACATTTCTCATGGCTCAATAAGACACCCTTAGGGTCGTAAAAAGTTTAATAATGTACAAGAACTGCATTCAATTAAACCCATTGATTTTGGCAAAATAAGCATCGGTTTAAGTGATCAGAATTGGCGGAGAGATCGGCAACGAGTGCAAGGTTACGCAATGAGGAACATTTAAAAAGAAGATCACCTGGCGGACACGACGGTATGGTATTTCCGTGCTTACCATACGGCTAACCGGCACTGCTAAAGGACCTCAATGCGTAATAAATATCGGGACATGTGGTGGGCCGCGGAGCCGTTTCTTAATGTTTTGTGTACTCTGCAGTGGCGTCAATAGCTCCCTTGCGGAAATAGATAGATAGATAGATAGATAGATAGATAGATAGATAGATAGATAGATAGATAGATAGATAGATAGATAGATAGATAGATCATCATCATCATCATCAGCCTGTCTACGCCCACTGCAGGGCAAAGGCCTCTCCCATGTTCCGTCAATCAGCCCGGTCCTGTGCTTTCTGCTGCCACGTTATACCTACAAACTTCTTAATCTCATCTACCCACCTAATTTTCTGTCTCCCCCTCACGCGTTTGCCATCTCTTGGAATCCAGTGAGTTACCGTTAATGACCACCGGTTATCCTGC
Source organism: Rhipicephalus sanguineus (assembly GCF_013339695.2). Taxonomy (NCBI): domain Eukaryota; kingdom Metazoa; phylum Arthropoda; class Arachnida; order Ixodida; family Ixodidae; genus Rhipicephalus; species Rhipicephalus sanguineus. Next base: position 144,024,611 of record NC_051179.1, on the reverse strand, counting down.
CGACGTGCTACGTGCCCGGCCCATATCAATTTCCTCTTCTTGATTTCAAATATGATGTCCTTAACCCCCGTTTGTTCCCTGACCCACTCTGCTCTCTTCGTGTCTCTTAAGGTTACACCTATCATTTTCCTTTCCATCGCTCGCTGCGTCGTCCTCAATTTAAGTCGAACCCTCTTTGTAAGTCTCCAGGTTTCTGCTCCGTAGGTAAGTACCGGTAAGATGCAGCTGTTATATACCTTCCTCTTGAGAGATAGTGGTAGATTACCATTCATGATTTGATAATGCTTGCCGAATGAGCCCCATCCCATCCTTATTCTTCTAGTTATTTCACTCTCATGGTTCGGCTCCGCGGTTACTACCTGTCCTAAGTAGACGTACTCCTTTACAACTTCCAGTGTCTCGCCACCTATCGCAAAGCGCTGTTTTCTGCCAAGATTGTTCCACATTACTTTAGTTTTATGCATATTAATTTTCAGATCTACTCTTCTACTTTCCGTATCCAGTTCAGTAATCATGAGCTGTAATTCGTCTCCCGCATTACTCACCAATGCAATGTCATCAGCGAATCGCAGGTAACTGAGATACTCTCCATTAACTCTCATCCCTAATTCTTCCCAATCTATAGATAGATAGATAGATAGATAGATAGATAGATAGATAGATAGATAGATAGATAGATAGATAGATAGATAGATAGATAGATAGATAGATAGATAGATAGATAGATAGATAGATAGATAGATAGATAGACAGACATCGCACCTCGTATCCAGCTGTGCGTACGCTAAGCAAGGCTTCCAGGGCCCGCTGTCGCCTGTGGTGGCAGAGCAACCACCGGGGAGACTCGACCAGGAGGCATCCGGTGAGCAGGAGCAGGAGCAGCGCGGGTGGCGCGCAGCACAGCGCCAACCAGGACCAGTCCAGGAAGAGCCCGGCGGTGTGCGCATACAGCATGCCCACCGTGATGACCAGGTGGTGCAGCGCTCCCTGTACCGCGCACGTATATAGGCAGGCTTAAAGCGGTGTGGTCTGTGCTTGCTAGGTTCATTTGCAGCAGTGTGTTTTATGCGGTATGAAGGACCGAGGAAAGGGTAGCGGAGAAGAAAGCGGGACGCACGACTGGTGCGCATTCTTTCGCGTAGTCGTTCAGCAAACGTCGACAGCAGAAAAAACGAAATGCCTAACCAGCGGCCTTCAGACAACCTAAAACACATTTGACACATTTTATATGGTATAAATCAGGACGAAAATTGTTGCAAAAGCTCCTACTCGTTACCTGGCTTGTTCTGTATTAGGGGCGAAGCTCCTTATAGCATCACCTGGTTGGTCGTCGCCCCATGCGGCGTGTCCCCGCCGTCGCGTCTCCCGTATCATTCAATAGATGGCGCTGTCCCACAGAGATGCTGAGGTATGTGCAGAGAAGTGGGCTGTGTATCTGGACCAAAAGCACAAGGTGCAGGCCCTAGTTCAATGGAAGATAGCAGACTACAACCTTAGGCTGATCCAGTCCATCAGACAGGAAGGAAGGTCCGCAGCACACAAGTTTTGGACATACGTCAGGTCCTTGGAGAGGACCGCCCCCTCGCCACCTCCACTCGTAGATGCGGCAACGGGGCAGCCGGTCAACGAGCCGTGTGAATACATTACACAGCACTTCTCCCGGATTTTCGGGGCCTCAGGCCTGACTACGACCACCCCCCTTACTGAAGAGGAGGCAGCCAGTCCCAATACTGAACAGTCTCCAGGCCAGGAAGGACCACCCTGGGCCTTCTCAAGGCTCACAGTTTAACGGGCTTTGAAGCGGGTTAGGGCCCGAACGGCCACTGGCCCCGACGGCATGCCAGCGCGCGTACTAAAGTGCTTGGGAGAGGACTCGAGGGAACAGCTCGCAGAGATCCTCACGGCCATCATCTAAGGCGAGCCCATCCCCAAAGAATGGGATGAGGGCAGTGTGATATCCCCAAACGGGGCGGTGATGCAAGAAACATAGAGGACTACAGGCCAATAACGGTCACCAGCGTTATGTATCGCGTATTGGCGGGAGTGATCAAAGCATGGTTGAGTGGCTGGGCGGAGACCAAGGGACTACTGACCGAGCTGCAGAATGGCTTCAGACCAGGCAGACGGCTGGATGACAATCTGTTCGTCATCACGCAATGTGCAGAAGTAGCCCGAAAAGAGGGGAGGACGTCGTTGTGCTGCTTTCTGGATGTTGAAAAAGCGTACGATAGCGTGCCCCATGGTCCTCTATTCGCATGCTTATCTGGCCTTGGACAACCACAACTGCTGATCTCCACTATACGACGGATGTACAGCGACAATGTAGTCAGTGTGCAGTTGGGTGACATAATAACTGGCCCTATTCGTGTAAATAAGGGTCTGAGGCAGGGCTGCCCACTGTCGCCATTGCTGTACATCATGTACGCATCCAGACTAGAGTGGGCCTTGCTGAACTCAAACCTTGGATTCAGCATGCGTTTCAGCACAACTAGTGCCAGCGAGAATCACCACCTGCCTGGTTTGGCTTTTGCGGACGATCTCGTTTTTATGGCAGAGAGTCACCAGGAGCTGCAATCCCTCCTCGACATCTGCCAGACAGAAATCGTGAGTCTTGGACTCCGATTCAACATAAAGAAATCAGCGGTTGTCCGACTAGCTGGAGGGAGCACCAATGCAGCGGCGTTGACCTTGGAAGGAGAACCACTGGCCGCACGCAACGAGTACAGGTACCTTGGAGTCACCCTGTGTGTGGATGCAGCGAAGTACAGTCTGCACGAGACCAAGATTCGACAGGCTGCGCTGCAGGCTCAACGAATCCTCTGTCGTCGATGCCTCTGGGGTTGCAACCGCTTCCAAATGATCCGCGACCTATGGAAAATGGTTCACGTGCCGGGCCTGACGTTTGCGAACGCGGTTGTGTGCATATCGCCAACGACACGTGAGTGGTTGGAGCGTCAACAACGAGAGGTTGGTCGTGCGGCGCTCGGTGGCCATGGTCGAGTTGCCAACGAGGCGGTACAGGGGGACGTCGGATGGTCCAGCTTTGAAGCTCGGGAAGACGCCAGAAAGATTGTCTACCGGGGTCGTCTCATGCTCATGCGGCGCATTCGGTGGGTGCGCCGCGTGTTCGAGTATCTTTCGGCGACATGCATGAGGACTGACTGAACACGACGACTGTACCAGCTGGAGAAGAAGTATGGCTTCTTTGCAGAAGCCATCCCTACTGAAACTGCGGCTAAGTGGGCGGTCGAGGTCCGCCTGCGAGTCAGGGAAGCAGAGGACATCCGATGGAGAAATGCTATGGAGGCCAAGTCCACCCTCGAGTGCTACAGGAAATATAAGGAGAGCATCAGTGGGTCGCGCTTCTACGACAACAGTATTGGCAGCAGCCTCCTGTTCGAGGCGAGAGCTGGGGCTCTTCGCACTCTTGAGTACCGCAGAAGGTTCGACGACGATGTAGTCAGCAGCCTGTGCAGAGTTTGCGGTGTAGAGACGGAGACGCAGGAGCACCTCGTTCTTCGATGCAGGAGTCTCCCAACTGCTCCGGTGGAGGGCGCAACCCTCCCACAGGCGCTGGGGTTTCAAGTGCTCGAGGAAGATGGCAGCAGTGACGGTGGGGGTGGACGATACGTGGTGGCAGTCACGAAAAGGCGGCTTTCCGAGTGGTGGGCAAAGGTACGACGGACATAAGACCTAGGCTGCCCTGTGCGCGTCTCCTGCCTTTATCGTGTGTTTTTCATTCCGTTTCTTTTATTCTGTTTTTTTCCTTTTCTTTTTGTTTTTTATTTGTTTTATTATTTTTGTTGAGGTCAGGACACTGAGAGTGTTCCCCCGTTGCAAAGGGGCAGGCCGCCAACACATGATCATCATCAGCAGCAGCATGCAAACTGCACTTGAGTGACGATATACTATATGGCGCTGTCCCATAGAGATGTGTGCAATATGGGGGCAAAAAAAGAAGAAAAAAAGAAAAAGAAAAGCAGCGGCACCCTGCACGCTAGATGGCGTGCATTTCACGGTTACACCATGATTTCTTCAGGAGCTTCGCCCAAGCTCTTCATCATTCACCCTTGGATATGCTGTAACTTTTAATTTTCTCTTTTCGGAGCTGGCTCGCCAGGTTCTTAGGCTGGGGCAAAGTCCCGTGTCGTGAGCGTAACCTCAGTTCCAGAGGCGACCGCTACAGGCGCAGCTCGTGCGAAAGAGAAGTCTTCTTCCTCTTGTTGTTCGACCGCCTTGATGATGATATTAACGGAGGCAAAACCACATACAGCATAGCCAACTGTAGCATTTGCACGCTCGCGCCAAAGAGAAGTCTCCTTCCTCTTGTTCTTCGAGAGCATTGATTATGATATTTAAGCAGGCAAAACCACATATAGCATAGCCAACTGTAGCATGTGCACGCTCGTGCGAAACAGAAGTCTTCTTCCTCTTGTTCTTCGAGAGCATTGATGATGATAATAACGCAGGCAAAACCACATATAGCATAGCCAACTGTAGCATGTGGCGCTCGCTCTACTCCGGCAGTGCGTTTCGATACCCATAAAATGAACAAAGAAGACATGGCGGTGGAGCGGAGGGCTCGCAAGGCAGCAGCAGGAGGGCTCACCACCAAGACCCTGCGGTGAGAGCTCGCGAGGCCGCAGAGAGACGTCAGCGTCGTGCGGACCCCGGCATACAAGCCCGCGAAGCTGAAGCAGCGTGGAAGCGGCGGCAACAGAACCTCGAAGAGGTACGGGCGCGAGATGCAGCGACCAAGAGCCGAAAGGGTCGCTACCTGGAGTTGGTGGCACCGACGGGTGTTTCAAGCGCGCTTTCCTGGACCACACGTTCTGTAAGGTCTGCGTCCGCTTGTGGTTCGACAACAACTTAACCACAATCGCTACTATAACAACGCGTGACGTCTTTAAATGACAGTAGAGCAATTGTATGGAGCATTCACGGTTTACCCGACTATCTCCGATCCAGCTCCTCAGTCATCATTCACTTCGTGGATATGGCGGGATTTTTTCATTCTCTTGTGTATGTATCAGTACTCTCTGAGAAAGGAATTACCTGTGAGTTCAGGAAAGTTAAAATTGCGTTGCGATCATAATCGGTAGCTTTCTTCTATTACTCTATTATCTATTACTAACTCCTACGTTTATTCTGTAACCAGCTTCTCTGATCTGTGTATCAACTGCAGCCGTCAAAAGTGCCTTACTGTGCAGTATAGAGGTTACAGGGTTCTCCACGGTACACCGCTCGACAGCAGTGGCTACGCGCACCGGACAGGACTACTTCAGAAGAGTATTATGTTCTGTTCGTAAAGAGTTTAGCATAGTATTGTGGCGCAATATAAAAAAAGAAAAAAGGATACAGCAAAAACACCTGACGCCCTTCATTATATTCCACTCATATGACAATTTTCTCCATACCGAGCCACATTCAAACTAACTGATATGCTCGATGCTCCGTTCAATGATTCCTCCTTCTTATTTGTTATTATTTATGTGAACCTAAGATATTCTAATTACATCAATTGCTCACGGAAATGTAGCTTGCAGCATTAGAATTTTTATCAGATAAGTCACTAAATCAATACTCCGATTTTATTTACACTACGCTTTCTTTCACATTCATATGCTACATGACGTACTGGAGGAAAGAAGTGTTAATTTTAAGGGCTCGTTTTTTCTTTGTTATACACAATATTAATGAGCACTAACAGACAATAATGCCAAGGTAAGTATACGGGATGTTTTTTAGTAGTAAATGTAAGGTAAATATGAAGAAAGAAAAGTGGGCGAAAAGATAGCTTGCCGCGGGCAGGGACCGAACCTGCGACCTTCGAATAACGCGTCCGATGCTCTAGAGAGCTCGCGTAGAGCATCGGACGCGTTATTCGAAGGTCGCACGTTCCGTCCCTGCCCGCGGCTAGCTATCTTTTCGTCCACTTTTCTTTCTTCATATTTACATTACATTTACTACTAAAAAACATCCCCTATACTTTCCTTGGCATTATTGTCTTTTAGTGCTCATTAATATGACTTACTGGAATATCTCCAATTTAGCACATAAAATACACAACCATCATGGTAATAACAGTCAGTTCATATCGCAATAGCAATTCATTACTTTACATAGCTTCGATATACTTCCAGTTGCTGTTTTAACTAAGTATCCAGCCATTACGCTATCGAAATCTTTGATCCATCTAATACCGTCAATTGCGGTTTTCTCATCATGATCTTTCTAACGCTAAGTCCAATAGACCAACGTCAAATGGAAGTTTTATGCCTATTATCTGAGCTGATTAAGGAAGATATACTCTTTTTTTTCTGTCCCTATTTGGGTACATTACCCGCTCTTATCCAGCGCAGTGCTTAAACTTGTCCGCTTGAGAAACAATTGTCTAGGTTGTATTCATTTACTTGCTTTATACTATTTGGTTTGTATCAATTTCTTTAAGAATATTGTCTGTAATATAGTTTTGTTTACCTTTATCTGTGTGTTATACACATGTTTCATGTAATGTTGCGGTTTTTGCGATTCAACTAACTTTTGTTGGTAATCTTGGACAGTGGCCTCTTCAGGCTAGTTACATCAGACCTCCTTCTGCATGTTTCTTGCGCGCGTTGTTCTTTTCTAAGATCTCAATAAACTCCACTTCGCGCAGACTTCAGAAGGCTTGCGCTGATTGCTCTGGGGCCAAGAAACATTTCACTTTTCTGGCTGATCCAGCAATACGTTACTTCGTCTATATGTGAATTAAAAGTTTAATCCGCGGATGCGTAGGCTGAAATGGAAATATGAAGATTCGTGCCGCAAATAGAAAATATATGAACGGTTTCCATCCGCCGGAACAGCATTACTAGTATAATCACCGTAATCTCGGATTCGCAGGAGGCCTGCCGACTCTTCACAAAAGGCTGTCTCCCACTAAAGGTTAGCAACCTCTTGGGAAACGAGTTGAAAAACACTTGTAGGTTGGGCTGGTGCCCGGGACATGCAGGCCTAGATGGTAACCAGAGGGCCCAGCTCGGATGGTTCCACGACAGCTTCTTGGTCATCAGCGGCGCGCACGGCAGAAAAAGGGCACCTCCCACAAATCTCTTTAAAGGGAGGACGCCATGGACCTCCGTAAAATTCAAACCGGGGTGTATCCAAATTTTTGCGAATAAACACAATTTTTCCAACGTTGTATGGGCGAAATTGTCCGTGGTGTCGCGCCTCGCCGCCAACCCTTTACCGCATCTTATAACCTCAAATGCGTACAGCATAAATACAGAATAGAAAAATCTTTGGAGCAGTGGGAGGCACTCCTCGCTAGCTCGGACCCGGAGGTGCCACTATAGCGCTCCTGGACCACGTTAGGCTGGCGGCACAAGCCAGTGGAGCCTTGGACATGGGGCCCCACCCATCTAGCTCCTAAACGCGCTCCCTTTTTCTGAATAAAAAGTTATTCTTTTTCTTCATCGAAGGCACGTAGAACCCCTGCAAGGCAACTGAGGCTATAATCTCTTCGTTTTACCGTATCACTCAACCTCTTATTTGTATTTTTGAGTACACCAACGCGAACGTTTAAATATCTTACTAAATGCTTCCCCTTAAGTCGGCGCATGGTCCTGGAACTAGCTAACTAAATATATTTACATGCCCTTTTGCCACATCTCATTTCATCCTCTTCGTTCTTGCTATTTTTTTTTCAATTACGTGGTTGATGCAAAGTAGATTGCGCTGTCAGAGCGCGCGCATGGCTACTTTTTTGTTTACGTTTGCACTCAGTTGTACATGATTGTACTTGGTCACATAATTTGCCGGTTAACTATAAAGACCATAGCCGACATAAAGAAAAGTTCCTTGTTCTGGCAGCTTCAGTCAGCCATGTGTCTCGGATGCTCCGCGCTCTGCCTCTCACGCGATGTAGCAATGGCACTGGGGGCTCAGCGTGGTCAACTTACGTCCGTGCCGCGGTGCGCGACGAGAGACATTTCGGCTATGTGCGCAGGAACGACGAGCGAGACGAAGCCGGTGAAGAAGCCGTTGACGAAGCGTGCTACGAAGAAGAGGTACACGTCGTGCCCCAAGCCAATGCATAGCCAAGTGGCGAGCAGGCCGAGGGCCGAGGTCACGAAACTCCAGCGACGCCCGAAGCGCTGCGTCAGGAGTGCCCCACCGAGACAGCCGAACACCGCTCCCAGGGCCATCAGCGAGCCGAACCTGCAACCGTCGAAACAATATCATTCATATCCAAAAAAAAAAAGAAAAAAAAAGGATGTAAAGGAGACAGGCAAGTGCCAAATTTACCTCTCGAAGGTTGTGGGTTCAATCCCCACGGGCTGCGAGTTCTTTTTCTCGTCCACTTTTTCCCATTTATCCCATATTTAATATACTTCAACTGAATACTGCAAATCATTCGCCCGCAGTAAGGTTCTAGCTGCTTGACGTCCTTCCTGTGACACTCCAATTTCTTGCTATCGCATTCATTGCTTCGCCCTCAGGGCGAAACTGTGACTTTTGTAGCGTTAGCTACTCTTGCCGAGGTGGAGCAGTTTCGCGTGGCAGTCCTAGTGCCGTGCTGCGCATGCGCGAGGTGCAGTGACGTCACATGGCGCACAGCTGACGCACCACCGCGTGTGCCTCGCCGGTCTGCGCATTGCAGAGGAGCGACGTCACAGCCGCGGCAGACGCACTGGCGCCGGCGCGCGCCCATTTGTGCGCCTCCGTTACGCAGTGGCCGTCTGACGCTACGCCGGAGCTTCTTCATAACACCTGTCATTTAGCGCGCATGTACAGACGTATCAGTGGGGGTATACATATAGCGCGGAGTAGGAGGAGGAAAAGAAAAAAAAAATACACCATCTCCCACGCAGGATAGATAAAGGGAAGCAACTTTATTGAAGTTAACAAAAAGATGTATGCACTTGCACTGAACGTGAAAGCTGTAGGAGGGGCGGAGAAGTGATTTGCCTGCCTGTGGGAGGGATCAACCATGTTTTAGGAACAGTGTCACCAGTAATGGCGCACGCCTCGCAGCTAATCGGTGCGTGCAAAGAATGACACAGACACAAGCTGTCCACGCTGACAGACGCGCCAATGATTTCAACATGGACGCTTGCACGGGAGATATTAAGAGCGAAGCTCCTAATATTCCCCGGGATATTAAGGATATATCCTTAATATCTCGGGGGATATATCCTAAATTCCGGGGGAAATATCCTTCAGATCCACTAAAAATGAAGAGAACAGTTAGCGCACCAAAGGGGTATGTGCCACAGAAATGTAGTAAATCCGACTATTCACCACTGGCCAACTAAAGAAGAAGGCAACAGTTAGCCCAACTATAAGGAACGGGAAAGTCAACGGCGGCTACGAGAAACTCTCATCATCATACAAGGGTATGTGCCACAGAAATTGGGTAAATCCCACTACTCACTTATGGTCCACTTAAAGGGAAGAAGGCAACAGCCCAACACTAGGGAACGGGAAAGGCAACGGCGGCTACGAGAAGACCCCGAAGCGATGGAAGGGCTACGCTGACGACGACGTGCCCGTATATCTATGAGAGGTGCGAACGCTTGGTTTCAGCGCAAGCTTCTTCCTCTGGAGTTTGGACATCGGTATTGTGTCTGTGACTATGTGGTTTAACTCAAAGCACTCTGCGCTGAGAATCAACGTAGAAACAACCTAGCACCACCTATAGCTAAAGCCTAGCAACGACCTTGAAGCAACCAAGAAACAACCCTCCTCGCCTAGATAAGGCCTAGAAACAACCCAGAAGCAACCAGATTAGTCTTCAGAATAGTCCACTTTCTCTGTTTCAAGGCTTGCACAGCTTAGAGTAATACCCCTGTCACACGGGCACCGTGATCTCCGTTTAACTCCCTCGTCTTTTTCTCAAGGGAGATGGGGTTCATGTCACACGGTCACCATTTCGCTGAGGAAGGTAAATGGAGCTTTTGGTGCAGGGAGTTCGGTAATGACCATTTCGGCTCGATGGAGTACTCTCGTTCTCAGCCAGCTACTGCTACGCTGAAAACCGCACTAGCAAAATCGTCCTAATGAGCTGAATTATAATTTTGCTCTTTTTTTGCGTAGCCTTTCCCGCCCGTAGTGTAAGGTTTAGTTGTATTTTTTCGGACATCAGCGCTTGTACTCTCCACACCAACGCCTCGCCAAGCTGCCGCTGTGAAGCGTCGCGCCATATTTGTTTCTGCACGTGTGAGGCGCACGCACAAGCACTGTGACAGCAATGGTGATTCCGAGCACTTCATCAACACACAAAAACACGTTTTTGTTGCTTTAAAGGCGACTACACAGGCAAAAAATTGGACGTTTCCACGAGCGCAGCAGTGACGTTTCTGCCCCATGCGGCAACCATCGAAAGCTTGCACCGACCCATGTAGCTTGGGGAAGAAACGAGCCTACAGCGTCTGAGCGCGGGGCATTTTTTGAAGCTTTGAGCCGTCGTATACCGCCCATCAGTAGCGTAGCCAGAAATTATTTCCGAGGTCGGGGGTTCAACCATAGTTTTTGTATACTGCGTGTGTTTTTATGTGTGTCAGTATATATTGCTATCTTAGCGCGAAACTACACCACAAGAAAGAAACGACAAAGTGCTTTGTGCTGACTTCCTTCTTGTGGTGTCCTCTCACGCTAAAATAGCACTGTGGATTCGCACGAACTAGCCCGTCAGAGCATTGTGTAGCCTGTATATATACACATGCAAAACAAAAATATCGGGGGGTTAGGGGTTCGATCCTCCTCAGCCATCCCCCCCCCCCCCCCCCTGCCGGCTACGAGAGTGCTCACCAGTGAGGCATTTGTCTGTTGCACATTTGGCTTGGTCTTAGAGGCCAAGAGTTCTTGACCCGGCGGTTAAACACTTCATTTATACATTCATCTTACAGCATCCATTCAGCGCCGCCGAGCTTTCCGCCCCGTCCCCATAAGCAGTTACGCGTATGCCACATGCTTCACAATGACCCGAACAAAGGCCAATTTTTCCCGAGAAGTCATATTTCAAGCCCAATAATGTTGTGTCAAGCTAATTTGTTTAGAAATATTGCATAACCATATAGTCTTATGGTTCTACAACTTTGACGCCGACAAGCAATGTGCTTACGCTGTTCGAGCAATACCCACTCACGAATAAATCAGCGTCTTTTATATAATGGTATGACCGTTGCCTCGTCTGCGTCGCTTCCCTATAGACCTTCTGTCCGTCGACAATTGTTGCAATGGTATGTGGTTGCATGTACGAATAATAAAGCAGGTAAGCACGGTAGTTGAAATACATATACACATATTATTGTGTAGTAATAACAGCTTATCCCTCGCGTTGGGTTGCTTTGATACTCGTACGTGTGCCCACCTAAGTGCACGGCTCTAAATGCAAAAGGCCACATGAACTGTTATTTTCGACGTACCAGAATATCTGCGCATGGGTGATGTCGAAGACTCCGCTGTCCTTAGCCTGATGCAAGCTTCGGCCGGCTGGCAGCGAGTAGCCCAACGCCGTCCCCACGCACAGCGAACCCACCCAGCAGGGCACCAGAGACATGAGAGGCATGGGCCAGGTCTTGTGTTGGTGCCTCGACCGTTCGCCGGGCGTAAGCTCGACGGAGTCTGCGACATTCTCAAGCGTGGCGGTCCTGTTTTCTGGAACAGAGTGCCGGCTAGATTTCCGCGGCCTGGCGTTGGTTCCTCGCTGAACGTCGGCGCCGGTCAGAGTCGCCTTGGAAAACGGTGTAAGTGGCACACTCTTGTTGCTCGCAACGCTCGTTCGCGACTGAGCGTTCGCAGGCATAGTTTGTAACTACGAGAAGCAGTCAAAGAGAGCTGACGTCGCGCACATGAGCAATCCGGTCGATTGTTTGTTTGTTTGTTTTGCCTTCTGTTCTATGGCACGTACCCACTCTGGGGGATGGGCCAAGAAAATCCGGTCGAGCAAGTCCTTCTTCGTCTTCTTCACTTTCGGAAACGCGTGTAATGAGGAATCTGACTCGGATAGAAGCAATTTTCTTTTTACGAATTCACGGTGTATGAAAAAGCATGTAGGGAAGGGTGTTTTAGCTCTACTAAGGTGAAACCCGGGGAGAGGCGAAACATGCAGTGTGCGCCTGTGTTTTCCACAGGAAAATCGTTGCTAATGGGCAATGGGAGACAAAAGAAGAAGAAGAGACAAAAAAAGAAGGGCCTGACTGAGCTAATTCGCCACCTTGTTTTGAGAGAGATTTCTTTGATGAGGCACTAGTGGTACCAAGCCTAAAACCGGGCGTGTAGGGAAGAGTGTTTCAACTCCACTAACGTCGCCGGAAAACTGCGTCGGAATGCAGCTTACCCTGAGGTGCTTCTTCTTCGTCTCTACATGCCCTGTTTCAGTTCCCTACGGTATGTAGGGAAGGGTGTTTCAGCTCCACTTACGCTGTCGGCCATTTGTTAGGCTAACTGGTTCACTACTTCATTTTAGTGGACCAGTGGTGAGAAAAACATCATCACTTAGCACATTAGTTGCAAGAATTGGCTTTTCATATAGATGACTTTGCTGTAGCGATCCACACTTCTGTCTCTGGCTTTAGATTAGAAACTTGAGCGCCCTGGTAAATTTTGTCGGGCATTCTGACACAGCTGCCAAGGCAAACATAATCTTTTAGGCAGTAACGGTGAACCTTTAACTCCTTATATGCATAATATGGACCGGTGGCGAGTAGTGGGATTTACCAACTTTTTGTGACACATACGCGTTTATGATAGACCGTGACGAGGACATGACACGCCGACAAGCCGAGACCCTAATGTGCTTCGCCCCTAAAACACCACCTGAATTTTTACAGCGTAGCTGTTACATTCTACTTTCCAGCGGAATGCTGCGTGCGTAGACGTACTTGTATAAAGCGGCGGTTGGAATCTCCCCATTGGCCGCTGTGGCGGCGCGCCTGTCGCGGCTTCTGCACTTTGTTTTGCAGTGATGTATAAACGGTGGAATAAAAGCCCTCTGCAGGATAAAACCTAAAACCGACATGAATAATTGCGTACATCAGCAAAATTCTAAATTTTATAAAATTTGATGCCAAAGATGCGTTTCGCCATGCTCTCGTTAGGGGGCCGCTCTCAATGCTGACGAAGGCTAGAGAGGACAGGTAATGCCGACGCGGACTGAAAACAGCGTTCTTGGGAAGGTCGCAGTTTCAAATGAAACTGCGCGTACGCATTCCATAGACAGCTGCGAAAGGATGTATTGCGATGGTCAGTTCAACTGGCCACGCGCCTTCACCGAGTGGAATAGTCTCGAGTTTACCGGCGTTTCCATTGTCAGTTCCGCTGATGTGCTATGAGTCGAACTACATAATTTATTATTCAGCACGGACGTAATGGTTTGCCTTGTGCTACAGAAATATTTGGCGGGTGTTATTTCTGTCACTTAAATGACGTCAGTAATATACTACCTCAATAGTTTGTAATGTACAACCGTCAAAAACGATACTTCGTCTTAGGCATGGCTAGTCATTGCTAGGGCGTCCGCCGACTCCTGGAAACCCTACGTAGCAAAGTTCATCGTTGGCGCCTCCACCGGTGTTGTCTCGCTTGTGGCACCTGCGTACTTCGCGGCGGCAAAGGACCGTGGCAAGCAGGTACTTCTTATTGTTAACAAGTGAATGTAGCTACATGGCAAAAAAATTACAGCATATCCACGGGTGAATGATGAAGAGCTTGGGCGAAGCTCCTGAAGCAATCATGGTTGTAATCAAAGTAGTAATCCCAGTAGTAATCAAAGCAATACGCCGCTTTGATTATTTTTCCTTTTTTGTTTCTTCTTTCTTTACCTCGCTTTATTTTTATATTGTATATTTTTAATTTTTTTATTATTTTTATTTCTTTTTATAGTAATTTTTTATTTTTATTTTATTATGTTTATTTTATTTTTTTTGTATCTCTATGGAATAGCGCCATCTAGTATATCGTCACTCAACTGCAGTTTGCATGCGTCTCTATGCGACAGCGCCATCTATTGAATGATACGGGAGACGCGAGGACGGGGGCGCGCCGGATGGAGCGACGACCGACCAGGTGATGCTATAAGGAGCTCCGCTCCTAAAATAACGAAGCTACAACCAGCAAAGAGTTCCGTCAAAAAAAGTCAAATGGCGCCCGAAGAATCTGATTAGTCATGCACGTTAACGAACACCAGGTGGTCAAAATTTCCGGAGCTCTCCACTACGGCGTCCCTCATAATCATATCGTGGTTTTCAGGACATAAAACCCAGCAGATGTTATTTACAAGCTGATTAGTCAAAGTGGAGCGTGCAACGAAACGGAACATAATGAGAAATCTTTAATGAGCGGACAAAACTTGCGGTTGAAACAAGTGATGGGCACAATACATCGGTGCTGAATGAATCCATGAATTTAGGCGAAAGCTATCGTATCCCCAGGAAGGGCAAAAAGAAAATGATCCGGAGCTGCGCAAGGCTGCTACATTCTGACATGTATACACCCTACATGCAGGCTCCGGGCACGTGTCCCAACGTCATGCGAAGCTGGTCATGCCAACGGCTGAAAAGAAGTGTCCGTTTCACCGCAAGGGCGAAGCAATGAATGCGATAGCAACAAATTGTAGTGCTACACGAAGTGAGGCTGGAAGCTAACTCTTTTTTATCCGATCTCGCGGACCAACAAAACGCTGGTGTAAGAGAATGTGGCCGTTCCAGGGAGAGATGCTCTCCGCATAGTCACTTCGCGTTAAGAGCGCGGCACGTAGGACGGTATACGAGCTGCCCGCTGTGATGGCTGTCGAGATAGCGCGCGCGCCAGCGATCGTGACCGCGCCCTTAGGGCTCGTTCACACAGCCGTCAAACGCCCCGTCCCGTCAACGTCACGGCACCGATTTCCGTCAGGGGAGAGGATTTCCGAGACGTTTTCTCCGGAAAAACCGGTTGACGGCGTCGTAGGGCAGTGTTCTACGTTTCCGTCGCGGGAACGGTGACGGAACCCCGCCCCTACAAGACGGACCAATGAGAAATTAAGAATCCGGCTGCTAAACATGGCTCTTTCACGAAGCAAAAGATGGCAACAGCGGTGGCTGCGCAAAAGTCGCAGTCGTAGTCGTATCCGGTTCCACAACTGTTTACCATTCGAGTTGGACACGTGCGATCACGTGTGGCCGCCGTGTAGCCAAGTCAGTTTGTGAAGTTTGTGCGGTGCCGAAATGTCCGACATCGATATCCGTGAAGGGCATTTTAACCCTGAAGCACTAATTCAATTGGTAAGACCATACAGATTTCTCTATAAGAGGGAAACATGCTTCAAAGACGCTCAGATGAAAGAGAACAGGTGGGCGTTGATCGGAAAAAAGCTCGGCATTTCAAGTGAGTGGTTTATTAAGCTATAAATTCAAAAGAAATTGTTAACAAGTTTAAAAAATAACGAATCGTTTCTTTCTCTCTTTTTTTTTGTTCTGTGACGCTCATGTTGCAGTGATTGTTGTATAAAGAATCCTTGTGCTACAGCATGCATAGTGAGCTGTCAGCCACGTGCTTCCAAGTTTTGTATCACGCACGGGACAAGTTTGTTGTCTTTGTCGGCTGGGATTTACTGCATTGTTGTGGCTCAAGCGACCACAATGTTTATTATTTTTATTGTTTTGTTTAGGAGAACTTGCTGCCAAGAAATTTCAGCACCTAAGAGATCGGTGGCGGAGGCTGAAAAAAATTCACGACGGCGCGAAGAAGTCCGGGTCTGGGGCATCGGACGTGCCCAAGATATCATGGCGATATTTCACGTTGATGGACAGCCTGAGGGCCAAGGAGCGCCTCGGGACGTAAGTAAATCGTACATTCCAGGCCACGGCCTGTCAGCAGATCGCGTGTAGCCAATTTACGCGTTGCAGTTCTCGACAGGCATGCTTTTAATGTATAGATGCAAAGTTTGTGTGATAAAAGAGTTATTGGCACTGTTAAGTTTGCAGGGTCATTTCAAACTTGGACATCGAAACAGACAGCGCTGACATGTAAGGAATGGTTACGTCTAGTTACGTTGTATATTACATGTTCTGATGTTTCATTCCGTTTGCATGCACAAGAATGCTGAACAGCTAACACAAATGTACTCGGAATTTCAGGAGTGTCCCATCAGGGGTACGTGACATTGGGACAGCAGAGTGTAGTGCTAGGTAATGCTGATTATTGTTCATTGATTGCTTTTGCATTGATTGGCGGAACATGGCAGAGGCCTTTGCCCTGCAGTGGGCGTAGACAGGCTGATGATGATGAAAGATTCAAATGTGTGACTAAGCCATCAAGTAAGAAGGCAAGGTGTGCAAAGAAAGGGACTAGAAAAAGGAACACCACACAGACGCCATATCCGTGTGTGCATGCCTTGCGTCCTTCTTTGATAAAGCCATACCGACTAACCCAGCTTTCTATTGTGTTAAAAATGCTTCAGTGGTACTGTATGCTTGGGTAAGCATTATGTTAGCATTACTTTTCATGAGTCCATTTCGGTATTTTTGACTGCCTGCAATGCAAAATGGTAGCCAAAACAATAGCAGGTGGAGTGATGGCAATGCATAAAATCGAGAATGATGGCTAAAACGTGTTATTCCTGCGCAGGTAAAGAGATAGCATTGAACAAATTTTCAGCTGATGCAAGGGTAGACTAGTTATCAAAGATGTTGGCTGTGTATGTGTGTGTGTTGTCTGTTCACTGAAATGTACCGTCATAATAAGCTGTTTTTGTTTTCATTTCAAGGGAATCAGACCAAGATATGCCTAATGACTGGGAAAGGTACGAACATCAACTCTTCAATCTTATTCAAATGATTGTTGCTGGCCTTACTTGAATAGGTGTTAATGTATGTCAAGGTTTCTAAAAAAATGTTGCAGCTGTCTTGGGGTTACATTAATGGTTTGATGTTAAACTATAAAAACTATATGTTAATCTGTAATTTTCAGCGCTTCATTTCAGTACACATTGTTTACTATTAGAAAGGTGTCATTTGTTAATTCCACCCAAGTGTACCCCACTGGAAGCAACTTTAGACAACAGTGCATTTATTGGATGGGTTTTAACATATTTGATGGCGGATTTGACAAAGTAATCATGGTTCAAAAACTTTGCATTCAGTTTTTTGCTACTGTAATTAGTATGAGGCTTTTAATAACAGTGAGTGCCTTAATCAGCAGAGTTTATTACTACGAGCTACACAGCCACAGCAAGGAAATGAATAATGTGACAACATTGATCTGTAATTTCTTCATTTTGGAGTATGAGTGAAAAATATGTGCCATCTTCAGTAGTTCTTCAGTTCCTACCACATCGAGCAACAGGCCTGCCTCTACAGAAGTGGAAATAGATGCGGAAAATGGGGACGTCGAGCAAACCAAACCACCAACCACTATCCATGCATCGAAGAGGACGTCTACTGTCCAGCACAACTCAAGGAAGTATGATGGAATCTATGCGATGATTGTGTCATTTGGATTGAAATCTCATTATAACGTTCAATAGTCTCACACAGTGAAGCTGCTCCAGAGAGGGCACTTAAAAATAGCCTTCGACATGGATTGTGTTCATAATTACTGCATGCAAATCACACATTTGAGGCAGTGACTATACACGTTCTGCATAAAAGAAAATCTTTATTTCAGGCAGAAGACAAAGGATGTCAGCGATGAAGATATGAAGCATGTGACAGGCGCCTTCGTGCAGGCTGTGAATGCCACAATGCAGAGGCAGCCAGTGCACCGATGTGTCTCTTTCTTTGATTTCATGGCCGAATCGGCCAAAGAACTGACGCCTGCCAAACAAGACAGGCTAATGCACGCTTGTCATATGGCATTGTTAGATGTTAAAGAAGATTGAATGCAGGTGAATGTGAATTTACATGTAGTATGGCATGCTGCCACTCCTTAATGTGAGCTCATTGCTTTGGAGCATTCCTGTGTATGTAATCCAACTGCCACTCCAGTTGTCCCGGTCCCATGAAATAGTTCTTAAATGTCTGACGAACCTTTTGTGCTGTGCGGGAAGGTCTGTTTGAGCCTAACCTCGACGCTTTTTTCAAAAACTGGCACTGTTTCGCCATTCTGTCGCCACTCGCCGTCAATTACCTCACCAGTCCAAGATTCTGTGTCCACTAGCCCGGAAGGACAGTATTTCTCTTTCTCCTCTTTTTTCAGTTATTAGGAAATTATGCAGTGCCACACATGCAAGTACATATCTGTTGACATTCTCGTCAGTGGCCTTAAACCTTTGTTTCAAAATGCGCCAGCGACTAGTTAGTATGCCAAACGCATTCTCAATCACACGCCTTGCTCGAGCGTGACGGTAATTACAAATTCTCTCACTGTCTGTTTTAATATAACGCTTTGGATAAGGTCGCATGAGGTACTCCTCCAAGGGAAATGCTTCATCCCCAAGAATGACATAAGGGGAGACATCTCCTCCTGGAATTGCAGTGTGCTGAGGAATACCCAGCTTTCCTGTCCCAAGGGCTTTGGAAAGCGCACTTCTTCCGTAGACGCCCCCGTCGCTTTCTCCACCAGAGCGCCCAACTTCCACGTAAAGGAACTTGTATGCAAAATCACACATGGCCATCAAAATTTTGCTAAAGCTTCCTTTGTAGTTGAAGTTCTCGGATCCTGAATTAGATGGGGCTTCGACCGTCACATGTTTGCCATCGATACTTCCTGCAAAAGAAAGTAAAACTAAGTTGCCATGAATTTAACAGAGGGAACAGAGGGAACTTCATTCATAGCGAGGGCCTCGTTCTGGCAGACTTGATGCTTTCAGGTAGTATGCGAGGGATTATTGGTCAGCATGCATACACGTGACATCAACAGCAGCATGCACACACGTGACATCATACCTGACATTCCTTTGGACGATATAACCATCTGCGCTTTAGATACCGCACTTTCATATCGCTCAGTACACTTGTTGATGTGTTTCCGTGCTGTTAAGTAGTTACGAAACGTTTCAAAACGGAAATAAACGTTTTTAGGAAGTCACAAAATAAATTTCTCGCCTGCAACTTGCTCTAATATCTATGGTGTATTCCACGCTTCCTTAGAGCCCTACTGAAGTGTTTTTACCGACATTCTCCTTTGTGCTTCAGTAAAGTTAAATTTACTTGCACCACTTACCGATGTAGTTAGGAAAATTCCACCGCTGCTCAAAACCACTCGCAATATCACGCCACTTCTCGGGATTCCTGGGGCACTTAACGTATATTTTTTCAAGGTTTCCCAAATCACTTGTGTGGTTTCTGAAATGATTTCGGAGACAATCGATCTTTCAATAAAATATGAGTATGACAACGAGCGCTGAGTGTCACCACTTGCAAGAAACCTGGAAGAAACCGAAAGAAATGCTTGTACAGTAAGAAATAATAAACCCGACAATCTTCAGAAAACCAACCTTGATGAGCATATTTATTCCATTATTCACCTCTGTGTTATTTCAAGTCGTGTCCGCGCCGGGATGGCCATTCTCCAGTTGGTGTCCAGTCGCTCGATCCCACTTTTCACCAAAGACAGCAACTTCTCGAACGTCGCCGGAAGCATCCTCATGTAACTGCGCATAAATTTGTGCTGATATAAAACATATTTTCTAGAAATGGTCCACTTGAAGTACTGCAGTAATGAATCTCTTGAAAAGGACTTCAGCACTGACAGCCTTTCTTTCACTGCCGTGACTTGACCAGTAATATTAGTCATTAGTGTGTAACATGCGAAATAGGCTGGCAGTAAGTGGACCTGAGTATGCTAACCAAGCTGTGTAGCCTATCGCTACCACAGAAAAATGTTATCCAAAATTCCAGAGGGGGCAGCCCCCCACACCTTGCACACATCGCCGTCGATAGATATAGCGTTTGGTTTCATTGGCTTTCGGCTAAAAGCAATCAATGCACATTTCGCTGGCGAGATCTTGAGACCTTGTTCACTGAGGTACATCGATACGAACGTCACAGCTTTCTGAAGCCTTGCGCCTAGCTGAGGACGGGTCACGCCAGAAGCCCAGACGCAGATGTCGTCAGCATAAATTGATAGCTCGACCACACTCGGTTGTCGTTTCACAAGGCCAATGAGTGTGAGGTTGAAGAGAGCTGGACTCAAGACGCCACCTCACGGAACTCCACGGTGCGTGTGATGTTGGGAGATTGGACCATATTCAGTGTTCACAAATAGGTTCCTTCCTTGTAAGTAACTGCGTGTCCAGCGATATAGTTGACGACCTAGGCCCCCTGATCCCATGGCTTCTAGGATGGCGTCATGAAGAACGTTGTCGTACGCTCCTTTTACATCAAGGAACATGGCAACAGATAATCTTTTGCATGTCTTTTTATGTTGGACATACGTGACGAGATCGATAACATTGTCGATGGAACATCGGTGACGTCGAAAACCAGCCATGGCGTTCGGGTATATCTCGTAGTATTCAAGGTACCCTTCTAGTCTGGCGAGGATTATTCGCTCCATTTCCTTTCCAACGCAACTTTCCAGCGCAATGGGTCGGTAAGAGGTAATCTCTAGGGGAGACTTCCCAGGCCTAAGAAGCGGTACCAAGCGGCTGATCTTCCAGTCTTGCGGAACCATGCCATCCCGTCAGGACTCGTTGAATATGCGAAGGAGCGCATCTCGTGCCCGTTCACTAAGGTCGCACAATATCCGGTAAGATATGTCATCCAGGCCAGGCGATGACGACCGATTACATAGGGTGAGCGCCGCGTCAAGTTCTTGTATTGTGAACGGTAGATCCATGCGCGTGTCCCGTGAATCTGGGATATCGTCCAAGGTATGCATACTTGTGCACGTCGATTGGCCCGCAATCGTAGCGCAGAAATCTTCTGCCACCTCAATTTCTTGTCGGCGCTGGAAGAGCGCGTGGGCCTTGAACGGAGAGCGCTGTTCCGGAACAGAACGTAGGCCTCGCACAGTTCTCCATATTTGAGACAGTGGTTTACGGGGATCTAGCGACGCGCATAATTTTATCTATAGTTGTGTCTCTAGTTTAACGAGGCGGCGTTCTATCTTCTTTTGGATGCGCCAGGATGTTCTTAGATCGCCGGGCTGTTCTTAGATGGGCTTCGTGCGTCGGTATCTTCTTTCGGCACGATGCCGGATCGCACGAAGTCTCTATAACTCCAGGTCGAATTCACAGTACTTCGGAGAGCAGATTAGTGTGCGCATAGCCATCCGAGCAGGTTCCTTAATAGCTTGCTGAAGTCCACAGGGAAGGCCTTGCTGACAAGCGTCCTCAAGTTGAGTTTTGAACTTAGCCTAATCTATTCTTCGTATTACGGTAGATGAATACGTGTTGGAAATACCTCTGATCCTCAGGTAGGGGGGATATGGGCGCTTCCATGTGTTTCAATGTCCAAAAAAAAAATTACAGCATATCCACGGGTGTATGATGAAGAGCTTGGGCGAAGCTCCTGAAGCAATCATGGTTACACCGTGAAATGTTCAGTGGTTTCGCCCAGCAGTAATCAAAGCAATACGCCGCTTTGATTACTGCACGCCATCTAGCGTGCAGGGTGCCGCTGCTTTTCTTCTTTTTTTCCTTTTTTTTTGCACACATATTGCACACATCTCTATGGGACAGTGCCATCTAGTATATCGTCACCCAACTGCAGTTTGCATGCATCTCTATGGGACAGCGCCATCTATTGAATGATACGGGAGACGCGACGGCGGGGGAACGCCGAATGGAGAGACGACCGACCAGGTGATGCTATAAGGAGCTTCGCCCCTAAAACCACTTTGCCTTCGTGGCGAAGTGGCGTGACACGAATGACAAATCAAGGCAGCTGCTGTATGTGGTGCCTCGCAGAAACGTAGGACTTGCATCATTGAGGAGGACGAGACCATAACTGGCGACCAATGAAGCGAGACGCTGTCCCGTTGAATTGGTCCTTGGGCTCCCCCAAATGGTATCATGTGCATTGACGTCCCCGGCAATAACCCATGGGCCCGGTTGGGCCTTTAAAATGTCGTCGAGTCTTTTTGGAATCGACTTGATGGGGAGAGGTACACACCCAGGAGTGCAAAATTAAACTTTCTATATTTAACAGTCAAGCACACATACTGATTGTCGTCGTGAGGTTGCACTGGCTGAACGACGTAATCAAGCTCTCGGCGAATAAAAACAACGACCTTCCTACTTTCGATGTCGCTTGATGAGAAAAATGACTCGTAGCCGGATAGTGTGACTGGAAGTGATAATTTCAGTTCACATATAACAATAATTGGAAATCGATATAGACGAACAAACTGGCGGAAATCGGAGATGCGAGATCTTAGACCTCCCACGTTCTATTGAATGGTCGCCAAACTGGCTGGGACGTTCGGCGTGGAATGACCCTGTTTTGAATAACACAATATTAGCAAATTTCTCCTGGCTGTGCAATTTATTGCACGATGACTAGAAATTGCATACCGATTTCGCATATTTTGCCCTTCTTTAAAGGCTAACACAATACAACGATACATATATAGACCACAACTATTAGATACTGCCTAATAGAAAACTGTGTTTGCCTCAATGCAGGGTGTTTCAAGAAATGGGTTCCTAAGATCCATATAAATGAAATGCGATATTTGCTCGTTGCATTCATTTTTGCGTTTTATAGCAAGCCACATCTCCTAAGGTGACAAGAAACGTCAGTTGACGCTGCAGTTGTAGAAATGAAATTAACTAACATTTTAATTAGTGGAGGCAAGCTGTCAGGTCAAATGAGTGAATTGCAGTTCTTCCTGCCAAGAGCTCAAGTGCCGCTTTGAGATTTCACAAAAGCGGACGCTGGTGGCTATAGCAGAGTGATTAAATCTGACCAATTCCACCGGCGATACCGAAACGCGGAAGAGTGCGACAGCCATGTTATTCGGATACGTCTAGAATGAGCAAGCGTCGTTATATCAACCATCGATATTATTTGCTTCCTGGTTGTGCCGCTGTGCGTGCCATGATGGCGCACACAGCGCGCATCGAAGGAACTAATGCGGAGGAAGCAGCACCACTGTAATTGTTGTCGTGAAGAGTTACGCAGTTGCAGTCGTCTGCTAATTGCGCTCATCCGCGCTTCGGCTTCCGTTTCACCGGTGAACTTGGTTGAATTACATTGCTCGGCAATAATTACCAGAGGCCACATTTCCGAAACCTGAAAGCGGCAGTGAGCCGTTCACGCGAATGACGTCCACTCTCCCATTATTCCCCGACATCGCCCCTGCAATAAGAAAAAAAAATTAATGAATTTAATTTCTTTATTACTCCCGTAATTGATGTGTCTAGTCATCATGGGATGTCTGCCACTACAGGAAAAGTAATTAAGAAGGCAGAGAGCAACTATTCCAGTTGTCTTGTTTTTGAGAATTTTCGGACCGATTTCATGACACTGCCGGTATGGAAGCAGTTGCTCCTTCATGCGCGTTACGTTGTGAAACAACGTCTTATAAGTGCGGCGTCGCCTCTGATTTATATTGCCGGCTGCAGCACATTCAGATTCTGAAACAATTGCGCGAAGGCAACGAGCTCCTCGCGATACGGTTTGGTAGGCACGAGAAGTTGCGAAAAAACGCATGGATGCATCGAATTAGATTGCAGAACTTCAAGCCGGCGTCTTCTACAAGAGTATGTAAGTTAGGCTCTGACTCGCTGACATTTTAGATATGGACGAATGTTGGTACAATTTGCTGGTCGTTGTAACATTGTTGATAGTTTACAGTTCATTCAGCAGGTCGCAGTCTCTCTTGGACGTGTAAACGCAGCATCTGCGGGGCATGTACTTCGTTTGTATCAACAAAACGCTGTCAAGTTTTGAGCGCTTCACGTAATGCGCCACAACTGAATGAAATTCTCGGCAACGAATTATGCGCACCAACTGACTGTCAAGCACGGGCACGCAAGAACACGTCTGAACATTTGATTTAAGGAAATATTGAAGAACTAGAACTAATTACGGCATTTCATTAAGACGGGTGTTTATAATAGCGCTTATGAAGCATTCCAACGGCAGCATAGAACGACCTTATAAAAGTAGGAGGGGGGAGGGCAGAAAATTCTAATACCAATGTTCAGTAAAATTTACATATATCATGAGCTGAATGTCTTCACAAAATTTCCGTAAAAGTGCTTCTGAAGAGCATAGTACGAACACTGCCTCAGCCGTTATTGTCTTATGCCCTCAAAGGATTAAGGTACGTGACTTATGTATCTGCAAACTTTTATACTGAGCACGTGTGTAAGAGATATCACCGCTAAAATTTCGCTGATGATTCAGCAAGCTCCTGCTTCTTTTACGCTGTCTGAAATAGTTTCAGTAGTTTATTTTGATGTCCCCGCCGTGTTTATTTCGTTCTTCATTCATAAACAGTTCATTAAATTTCACTAATAACCGGGATTCCTGTCACGTCAATTACTTACTTCAGCATTATGTTTCTTTCTCTTGCAGTGTACTAAAGACCAAGACTGTCCGCCACCCTGCACGTGCTTAAAGAATTCAATGTGGTCTATGTTCTGTGCCATAGTTGATGACGAGGAACCTGAATATGTGGACTATTCGTAATTTGGCAAGGTTAAAATAGGTTTTGGTAAAGTGATAAACCTCATCGTTCTCTGTTAGAAGGTTCTGTGTTAAAAAATTCCGATAGTTTTTATGTTGTGAAATAGATGTACTGAACTGTCGCAGCAGCTAAGTTGTCGCACCACTGAGCTGAATAGCATAACGTCACGAGTTCAATGTAGGAGGGATTAGCTACCTTATCCCTATGTGGACCGAATTCAAAGATACTCATGTGCCGTGTACAGGGCCCACCTTGAAACACCACACGTCGAATTGAAGTTTTCCTTACTGTGGCGCACCTCCTATTCACACCATGATACTTCGCCACTCAACCCTACAATGTTTAGCATTTTCTTGTTTATATGTGCTAACACTCAAACGTTGAACCGCGTGGCCAAACAACATGGTTGTGACCACGTTGATACAAATAATAAAGAAACTTGTAAAAAAACAACGGTAAATACTACTGTCAAGTGATTATGAGTTGCCTTCGCCACGCCGCTTTGGCCGTAATACAGTCGAACGCCGCTACAACGAACGCTTATACTGCGAAAAAGCCTGTACAACGAAGCATATCATGAGGTCTGGCCGGATTCCTACCTATCCTATATATCCTGAACGCCACTACAGCGGAGATCAGTACAGCGGATTTACCTTTTTAACGAAGAAATTCGTAGGTTCCTAATGGCTGAACTGTTGTTTGATAACGAGTGCGCTTAGCCTCACACCTAACGCGCAGCAGCGAAAGGAAACAGACCAGTAGGGCTGCCAGGTGATTTCACGCTAACTTTTAGGAACTAAAAAAATACAAAGCGCGATGAAAAATCCACGCACCTCTACGAAGTGAATCATGACGAGTGGGCGAAGCTCTGGGTATTGTATGCGTAAGTAACCGTACGTTACCAGAGCGTTGCCCCATATAATATAAATTGAGTGACATAAACACACATAAAGTGACATAGAGAGTCGACGACAAAGGTAGGTCGTAAAGTCCACAATGTCTACGTTGAAGTCGCCGACTAGTATAAAGAGTTTGTTCTGTCACAATTATGATTCATGTTTGCCTATTGTAAACCTTTTTTTATTCACATACACATATATGTAATGTAAACTGAATGAAGGAAAGAAGTGGAAATTTTAAGGGCTCGTTTTTCTTTGTTATGCACAATATTAATGGGCACTAACAGACAATAATGCCAAGGAAAGTATAGGGGATGTTATTAGTTAGGGGATGTATTATTAGTTAGGGGATGTATTATTAGTATTAGGGGATGTTATTAGAAAAAGAATTTTACCCTATAATTCGAATTTTTGACGACGCTCCGACGCATGCGCTTTTCCCCTAGAGGAAACGTAGCGAAAGGTCTCTCCATCTCTGAGGCCTTGCTTCTGGCAATATCGGCTGACCCGGCCTCTGCAAAAAATGGCAGAGTGCACCACAGGAAAATGAAAGATGCGGATTGAGGCGGCAGAATGCAATGTGATGCTCGCACATAGCCATTTACTTTTCAGAGGATTTAAGTATTGTTTGGGTAACACTCTTGCCGGTTATGTTATTGTATCTGTTTATAGAACGCGAAAGTAAAACGCACGTTGTATGAGAGTTACGAAAACCACTGCTGTCGCATTTGCGTGTGGGAGGTAAGGATGAAAGGGAGGACGAAAATCATGCACGTGTCTTCCGCATCTGTCAGTGATTGCAGTGATACAGTGGCAGTTGCCGGGAACGCAGCAGAACTATGCTCTGAACGGTAGTATGCAGCAATGTCAGAGTGCAAACTTCAATTTATTGACGTGCGCCGCCGCTAAATAACTGGGATGCCACAGTAACTGCTCTTTAAAGGCCCGAACACACGTACGCGTTGCAGCGCGTCAACGCGTGACTTTTTGACGCGGCGCGGCGCCCTCTCCCTATGGAGAGGGAGGGCGCGCAGCTTCACGTAGCCGCACGCCCTCTCTCCCCATAGGGAGAGGGCGCGGCGCCGCGTCAAAAAGTCACGCGTTGACGCGCTGCAACGCGTACGTGTGTTCTGGCCTTAAAGGAATACTGACACGAATTTCGAACATTTCCGGTTTCTTGCTCTATATAACAGCACGGGTGTCGACAACAATAAAAAGAGTGTAGTAGCTAGTGCTTCGGAATGCTTTGAATATATTTTTACCTTAAAACAGCAATTTGGCTTTCGCTACCGAGGGCGGCGGCTTCGCAGTGACGTGTCAACACAAGTCTGACGTCATGGGTAGACTGCAACTCGTCACGTACTAGTAACACCTCTCAGTTTGCTGTTAGTCGCACGGGGTTCACCTAAACAGCGACGAGTAAATTGTCGTTTAGAGACTATGACAATGATTTCTGCTATTTAGGTTGCGCACAGTACGAAGATTTCGCCAACCCAGTGAAGTGTGTTGACTTGTCGTGACAATGTCCATTGCGGTGGGGCGGGCTTGCAGATGCTGGGTGACGAAAATATTAAAATCGAAGTAAAATATTTTGCCCTTGTTAAAAATATATTTTATATATATCAGTATAAAATATATATTATACGATATGCACTCTACACAAGCACGTAAACAATTATAAGTCGAGCAGTGCTTTCGTTTGGGTTAGCTCATTGTTGCACTTCTTAGAAAGAGGCAACGCAAGAAATACACAGCCAAAGAAACATAGTAGACGCTACGGGCTGTTACGACTCGGGTTCGGTGGGTCTCGTCAACGGTAGCTCGCCACCGCCGTCGTACCCGTTAGCGCCCATCTTTTGCAGAGAGGAAGATGCTCGTATTAGAGAGAACAGTTTCATTCACACAGATGCATGATGAGAGATATCAAGAGAGAGCGAAAGTTTCACAAAAAAAATGCCCCCACCTCCCCGAAGGGAATCGTGAGGAAATGCGAATGCATTTCTTGCGCCGAGAGTACACGGCGCAGTAATTTTAATGGCGTAAATTAATCACGAGACGAGGATTTGTTCCTTAACCATTTATTTACACATTCATCAGCACCTGTTTGTGTTGTCATTGTACCTGACGGCCATAATCTCAGCCTTGTGGTCGCCGTTGGCGTTTCACAGCGGCGTCTCGAGCACACATTTCGAGAGGCGCCCAGCCAGCGGACGGGAGAGTGGGGCGCAGGGAGGAGAGAGAGCGAACGGCGAGAGAAGGACCTAGAAGAGCGGTGCGGAGCCGGCGCGCGCCCGCGCAAACCGCGGTGAGGAGGCGGAGCGCGCGCAGTCACGTAGGGTGTGACGTCGCTGCGCCATTGCTACAGACGCTCCTCTCCTTTCCTCGCGCCGTTGCTATGGGACGGCGGATTCAGGGTCGCTTATAAAGTGCATTCGCACTTAAAAGTCTTCAGCTTATAACGCCCCGAGTCTGCCAATAATGAGGGCCTCGAAACCGGTGTTTGCAGCTCCCACCACGCCGCGGTGACATGCCATCCTGGCGTCCGGACCCCAGGAACGAAGCGATAAGTCACACAATACACTTTTAGGTCTACAAGTCCAATTGGGTAACACCAGTGCCTCACCCCACTCACGTGCCATGTCACGACGACTCCAGTCCTGAACATCAGCGAGGAGGAAGTCTGAAAAGGGAGATGGGAAGGGTCCTTGACCTCGGGGATGAGAGAGACAGCTTACCTGAGCACGTACAAACCTTGACGTACGGCGCTCGGGTAAAAGAAAGCAGTGGTTTGGTGAGAACCCCTCGAGAGATGCTATCCCATGCCGACAACACCGTGCAAGAAAGGGGTGTCCGAGATTTCCCCGATCTCTTGCTCAAAACCCGTCTACGGTGGCATTCCACGCTCTTTCGACCACGCGGGCATAAGCACTGTCCAGGAAAATGTGACGCTCTTGCCTCCGTCCAAGCACGGACTTATGGGGAAACCCTCTGGCTGACAGGCCTGTTTCACAGGGTCACGCACAATGGCGCCTTCGAAGAAGAATTCTAGAGTCGGTCGTAACAGGACGTTAATGGTCTATAGGTCTCTATAGGCGTTGTAGGTCTTTCCCAGTGCCCTAGAAAAAAAAAAAGGCGCACATAGTGGTGAAGTTCTTTTCTATTGGTGCTTCTGTCTGACGTGCTGGAAAACAATGATTATATACAATTCCTACGATCAACCTAGGAGAACAATTCTGATGTACCAGTAACGCTTATAAACATAATCAATGAAACTAACAGAGCCAAGCAACCTTGGCTTAATTTGCTGTGTCTAACAAAGAAACGAGCCCCTCGAAAAATTATCCTTCTTTCATGAGCGAAAGAAGGCGAATTTCAAGGGCTCGTTTTTCTTTTTTACACCCACCAGTAAGGACAACTAACAGACAGTGAAGCCTAAGAAAGTATAGAGAATGTCATTTGTTCCCCTTTTTTCGTTCATTCATAGCAAGCGCCTCGTTCCGGCAGCCTTCATGCTTTTAGGCACTATGCGAGTGATTATCGGTGAGGTGCCAGATCGTAAGAACATCACGTGCTACGTGACGCCAGCAGGCCGGAAAAGAGTGCTCCACACTTGACGTCATGGCTACGAGCGGCGCTGATTAACACTCCCACTTCAATTGATGGCGCAAATGTTAAGACAGGAACGTAGAAGACACGTAAGACGCGGACAAGCGCACTGTATTACGTGTCTTCTACGTTCCTGTCTTAACATTTGCGCCATCAATTGAAGTTCAGCTATGCACCAACTAGCCCGACAGCAAACGCTATTAAGTAACACTCCCAGTTTAACGCACAGATTATACCCGATAAAGTGGACGGGAGGATGACGGCCGATGTAGCTCAATTGGTAGATCATCGCACGCGTTATTCGAATGTTGGAGTTTCGGTCCCTGCGGGCGGCAAATTATCTTTCCTTTCAATTTAATTTCTTCTCATTCATATCACAAGCGCTACAAATAGCATCCCCTATATTTCCCTAGGCTTGACTCTCTCTTAGTTCTCATTACCAGTCGTTAATAACCCTTAAAGTTCGGTGCTTGATCCGTAGTCCATAGGGGTGTGCAAATATCCGAAATATTGAATAACATCTCAATACTTTTGTTATATGACACTTCTTGAATACTTTTCTTGTATTTCTTTTGCGCAACAGTAAAATGAAGGAAAAATAAAACCGCGTGTAAACTGCCTTTAAAGGAGCACTGACACAATTTCGAGGCACCCCAAAAGGGACATTTTTCGTTTCCATGGTGTGCACTGTCAACGCTCTCGACACACCGGAAGCCAGACAGCACGTATAAAATATTTTCCTTCGATAATTAAGTGTTCGTCGCCCAGCATCTGCAAGACATGCCAACCGCAATTGTTATTATCACGACAAGTCAACGCAGTTCACTGGGTTGCATGCAACCGTAATAGGAGATATCGCTGTCAGTGTCTCTGGACGACACTTCACTCGTCGTTGTTTACGTGAACCACGTGCAACTAACAGCGAACTGACAGCTGTTGCTTCTATGCCGCGAGTTGCAGTCTTTCCGCGACGTCCGACGTGTTGACACGTGACTGCGAAGCCGCCCCCCTCGGTAACGAAGCCGAAATTGCTGTTTTAAGGTAGCGGTATTGAAAATATATTCAATGCATTCCCGAGCGCTACGGCACTCTTTTTAGTGTGCTCGACACCCGTGTTTTTATATACAGCAACAACCCGAAAATGTTCAAAATTCGTGTCAGTACTGCTTTAACGAGCAGTTACTGTGGCACTCCTGTTATTTAGCGGAGGCGCACGTCAATAAATTGAAACTTGCACTTCGCGATTACAGCATACTGCCGTTCAGAACAAAGTTTTGCAACGTGTCTGGCAATTACCGCTGTTTCACTGCAATCACTGATAGATGCGGATGGCACGGGCATAAGTTTCGTGCTCCGTTTCAGCCTTTACTCCCACACGCTAATGCGACAGCAGAGGTTTTCGTAGCTCTCTTATGCAACATGCGTTTTACTTTCGCATTCTGTAAACAGATACAATAACGCAATCGTCAAGAATGTTACTTAAACAATATTTAAATCCTAAAGAAACAAAAACAAAAATGTCAGGCCTGCTGGAAAAGTGCAGCACAGTCACAGGGAAAGCTTGGCTCCCACCTCCCACGCAGAGGGCCCAGGTTTCGAACCCTGTTCCACCCTGGATATTTTTTCTTATTTCGTTTCCCTTCTTTCTTATTTGGCGCGATAGTTGTTACGGACACCGGTGGCAGCGGATGACTACGGCGCCAAGAACGGCCGTTGTTGTGATCTAGTAACAGCTTTCGCTGTAGAAGAAATGCCTATGTGCGAGTATCACATTGCATTCTGCCGCCTCAATCCGCTTCTTTTATTTTCCTGTGCTGCCCTCTGGCAATTTGGCAGGGAACAAGAGATATTGCCAGAAGCAAGGCCTCAGAGACTGAGAGAAGTTTCGCAACTTTACCGTTAGGAGAAGGGCGCGTGCGCCGGAGTATTGAAAAAATCCGGATTATGCGGGAAAACGTCTTTTTTCCTTTCAGACGCGTTTTTAAAGCACGTAGAGATGC
The DNA here is from genome assembly GCF_013339695.2 of Rhipicephalus sanguineus. Taxonomy (NCBI): domain Eukaryota; kingdom Metazoa; phylum Arthropoda; class Arachnida; order Ixodida; family Ixodidae; genus Rhipicephalus; species Rhipicephalus sanguineus. The sequence goes on along the minus strand of NC_051179.1, from coordinate 143,993,560 downwards.
TCACCTTGTCAGCGTGTCTGACAGTTCATTTTTCTTCATATTAATTTGTGATGAGTAAATCACCTCAGTTATCTTCAATGGTGCTGCAGCCTAAAGATATGTACTTGTATTATCTTTGTTCTCAGAGCTATTGTTACTTTATATTTTTTAACGTTTTGCGATGCACACATATTCGATTCAACATTCGAACAAAGTCATTGCCTTATTCTTATTCACAAATTTCGATATCCTCACAATCAAATAGCGAATTCAGCACTTTTTCCCTTTCAGCAACCAGAAGACATTTTCACTGCTAGCAACCACAAACAAACGCATGAATATCCTTATTGAAGTGGGCGACCTTTCATGGTTGCTTGCATAATTAAAAGTGTGAGTCATAGCCAGATATGCTCGCCTGTGGTGCACTGCATTACAGAAAAAAAGACATTTAGCTTTTTTTAAAACTTTCTTGACGCTAGGCAAATGGGCCGTCGAATTAAGTTGCTGGAGTTCTGCACTGTGCAATCAGAGGCCGAGGAGGGAGCATCAACCGCTTGAGAAACGCGAAACTGCACGCGTCAAAGACCATCATGATTATGTGTGTGTGTGAAGTGCCGCATGAAACAGGACAAGCAGCGCCAGCGAGTGTATTGTTTGCTTGTGTTTTCTCCTATTCTTCTTGTTCCGTGTGCTGCTTAACACAGGCTTATGAATATTTGTCCTCAAGTGGCCCAGCTGTCGACCTTCCTGCTTGTATAAATAGGCAGCTGTCCTGCCTCACTGTACGAGCTCAGGTAGACCTTTATCTACATCAATGTATTATACACTTTGTGCTAGCGCAAAAATGGCTGTAACACAGCGGTCCACTGTTAAATGGAAGATCGCAGCACATGACGGACGCTCGGCGCGGCCTCCGGCTGCAGCGACCTTTTGCGCAGTCACCGTTGCGTAATGGACGGCAGAACGACCGCTGGTAGTTGTCTAACGCACGACTAACACGAAGGTCAGAAGACGAACCCCACTTCAGGCGAAACACACTTCTTGTGCGTTTCCTCGTTGATAGGGTTCGTGCAAAAAAGAAAAGAAAACCGAGCGACGGGTGTTTTCTCAACGTTGAGATTGAGACGCTCGGCGCACTAAACATCCATTGCGGCAGATTCGGCTCGTTCGTATTCCACATGTGTGACTTTTTGTCGTCCGTGTTTTCCGTGCGCTCCTACTATTTTCAAGATGAACACCCATACAGCTACGCACATGAGGACGCACGGAATACATAACAGCGCAGGGAGCACCGCGGACACTTGCAACGCGCGAACGCTTCGCTTTGCGAGGATTTGAAGAGCGGCCGGCGCAACAGCCGATGGTTGCAGACGACGAAAGAGCACAAAGCACCACTCGCAACGCGCGCTGCGCGATCGGCGGTGGCACCGTATGCCCGACGCGCACTTCGACGTTCCATTTAGCAGTGGGTAACTCAATACATAAAACAATAACACCTTACATAAGAAGCAAACGCCTACAAAAACGAAAAGAAAGAAAAAAACATGGTTGATCCCTCCGTCATACGAATCGGAATAACACGAAAGTAAAACGTGTCCTCACAGAAGTAGTTGAATGTTTGTTATACATTTATATGAGAGAGTTTGCACAATGTATATAGATGTCTAGCAGCTATAGCACCGTTTAACGTCGATGCACCCACTTTGATACTTAGTGGTTCATCTCCATCCCGACGACTAACGTACACGTTCAATGATTAAACAAACTCTTGTGGTAGCTGTAGTAGTTAATGGTGAAAGCGCAATCAGAGACGAGATGTGATAGCCAGAAGAGCGTCGCATATTGGACGCAGAACTTGGTCGCCATTCCGCGGCATGTTAAAGTGTGATTGAACACCACGGCCGGACTAGAGGGAAACGCAAAGCGCGTCGCGCCGCCCCTGTTGCTCGGCCACGATTTTTCTCAGGGGGGAGCGTAAGCGGGGAATGCGGTGCTGCAGCCAGGTGAGGCAGGCGCGCGTCGCAGAGGTATTTTTGGTTTGGATTAGCGTGATGCTATGAGCGATACCAACGCTTTTACGACGCTTGTGCTAAGATCGCCACCTCACGGCGTGTTAAGGCATTCACAAAATTGAACTTTAATTGAAAACGCGCCCAATGGGACGGAGTTGTAACGCGTTGCAGGTGCTAATCGCGGAGGCCACAGTAATGACGAATTACTTTACTTTACCGCTCCCAGAGCGCAACACCACCCCGCCGACCGGGAGAGTGGTAGATATCAAAGGCGCGTTTGTAAAGGCTGTAGCCTCTGTGACCGTGGCGCAGTGGATAGCGTGCCCGGCATCTGTTCTTGCGGACCGAGCCGTCGTGGGTTCGATGCCCGTTGACGGAACCTTTTTTCATTGCAATCTGATCGTGTAAATTTTTTCTAGGTCACTTCTTTGACGGAAATACGTCACTGAAGTCTTGGTGGACGCCGGCATAAAACACTTTTGTGTTAAAGACGAGCATTTGCCTGGGAAATTTTTGATATACCAACGCTAACCGCTCACAAGGGCGCAAAATACACCGCAATGGCGTGTTCGAACCTCGACGAATCCATTTTAGACAGCGTGCAGCCACTTTCTCTCAGAAGAGATATGGCTAACGCACAACGTACGGATGACACCTTAGATCACACCACGCACAAAAGCAGTGACACGTATAAGTTAAATCCTTACGCGCGAACAAGAACCACAAAATACCACAGGACGCCCAACAACCACATCCGACGAGTCTAAAAAAATTGGCGGACCCTTAAGCTTCGCCTTTAAGAGTTGAACGCAATAGCGAAATCCGGCCCCTGGTGCGCACTTCAACCACTAAGTGCATACTTATTAATGTGTATTGTTACACACACACGCACGCGCGCGAGAATGGTACATACAGGTTTTTGATCTAAAGCAAGAGTCGCATGACCTCCAAGATATACGACGCGCGCTTGCTATCTCGGAGGTCATGAAGAGTCTCACAATGCCTCACAGATGGCAGCACATCATCTAGCGTTTGCTGTTTGCTTGATCAACGCCTCCTCTGGAAAGGGGGCATTGGCTTGATATGTTTTCTGCTAGATGGACATAGTTGTCCATTTCCTTGCTCGATTTTTCGCTCACGGATGATTTTTCGCTCACAACCAACGTTCCCGACACCGACGCCGGAATTTCTGCGACACGAGCTCTCTAACGCTATCGCGTTAAAAGACCAATGGCGCTGCTTCCGGCTTCCTGGCTTCTAGCGTGCCACGTGACCGCACGTTAGCTACAGGTATTGAGGCAGTCATCACGTGACCTGCGTTTGTTTCGTCTCGGAGCGAGTGAGGGAGCGCATAGCTCTCGCCCTCTCATGCATTCCTCGTCGCCTGCCCTTCGCTCAAGCGGCGGACTGGGAGTTGGTAGAGGGGACCTGGTGCCCAGAGGCGTAGGCAGATTTTTTTTTAGATGCAAAGCATCTCTTGCTCGGGCTCGGGGGTATGTCCCGCGGCCTTGGCGTCCGCACTCACACTACGCATGCGCAATTCTCCTCCATCCCTCTATCCAACAGCTGCGCGTTACTCTGTTCACTTCTCTCCCAGCACCTGCTTGCACTCCTCCTGCGTTCTCGCTTCTGCTCTCGCGGCGCATGCGCTAATCTCCTCCTCTAGTCTCCTCTCCTTCAAGTTGTAGAGCGCTGCGCGTGTTCAGTCTAGCGCTTGCTTCGGTTGACTCCTCTGAAATGCGGGCTCGACATGCCGAAATTCTCTCCTCCGCAGCGCCGCGATGAGCGCGAGCGCATGCGCGTACCCTACCCCTCTCTCTCCTCTCCAACGTTGCCCCCCTCTCGTGCGCCAGTCGACCGCGCCCTGTGAGAATTAACGGCCAGGCTAGGGGCAAGACACGACGCGCGTAGTGTTCCTCTTCGCGTTTCACGACGCGAGGTCGGTAGCATGCCCAACGAACGCCAACGGAACGCGATCACGCAAGTGCTCCGGCTTCCCATCGCCTCATGGTCCCCTTTAGCGGCAGATGGTGTAACCTTCGGGGGGTGGGGGGGCATTTCCTCGATCTGAATTGGGACCGCGCAGGCAGATGTGGTCTAGTGTCATTTCATGCTCTGTATGCCGTGGCAAAAAAAAAGAAATCGGGGAAAGGGGGGAGGGGACACGGGTCCGTTGACCACCCCCTGGCTACGTCATTACTCGTGCAGAGAAATTCTTTTAAGGCGAAAGCTTAGATACTTCATCAAACACAAAACTTCACCGTCGGCGTCCCGCGTCAGTGGCGTCAACACGAGTGATGCAAAAAATCATCATCGTGTGATGAGGTCGTATGGTGACATCACCATGACGTTACATAACGCCAAAATTTGTGATGTCCTATGATGACGGGACCACATGACATCGTCGCTTTGTACTGCCTTAGTGATCGATCGCTGGGCTGATCACGGAGGCAGTGCGACAACCAGGTGAGGCGCCGAAAGTTTTCGGAGGGGAGCGGGCGAGGCTCAGTACATCGACGGAAGAAAGAGAAGGAGAAGATGGGTTTCGCCTTTGAGTCGTCTTAGTCGGTAGCATAAGGGACACTGTGAGTTGTTTACAGATTCATTGCGACAATAGCAGGAGTACCGCGTATGTAGTGCACTTATTTCCATGCCTTGAGCTTCAGGAGCATTCACGGTCATGCACGCGCTGAGACAAAGTGTGGCAGCGTGCGAGCCGAGAGTGCACACATGGAGATAGCCTGCTAAGAACTCTCTCATGTTTATTGTTTGATAGAGATGCGCTAAAAATAATGTCACTCATGCGTGGCCCCTTAAAGCGTAACATTTGTTTCCTTCCGATGTTTGCGCTTTCCTTTTCCAAATGCCTCCTCAGAATTAACATGAAGAAATTTCTGTGCCCAGTTTACGGCGTATCTGGAACCAGTAATGATTTTTCTGCAAGTTTGCCTTGCTGAGATATGTGCTATTCCTTCCTTTCGTGAAGAGTTAGCTTGCGTGATATTTATTTGAGGTAGCTAATTAGTTCATCAAACAAATATTGTTGTGTCGCATCTCGTTTAATCAACCACAGTGAGGCCGCTGATTACTTTTAAGATTGTAGAGGTTGTTTCACAATTAGGAGAAAACTCGAATCGCATTGAAGCGTGCTACGAGTTTTCCGCTAAGTGTGAAACAGCCTGTACATGAAAGATGCATGATACAGATACAGTTTCCAATGCACACGCGTAAGCAAGTGTGTCGTGAAACTTTTTCCGTCAATGTGTCGAATACCCTTTTCTTGATTTCACACTCTTATGACTGGAGCTTCCGCCCTACACCCTACAAAGAGGGTGTATTTCGGCAAAATGGGTACTTAGCTGCTGTATCGAAGGGTGTAAACTTCAATAACACCCTTTGAACACCCTTAAATGTGTGAAAATGTTTAGAGTGTAGATGCGACGCATGCAAATTGAAGCTGAAGACAAGCTACGTATTTCCTATTTGAAGCTCAAGCGTTCGTTTTTTTTTTGCTAACTCCAAAAGAAAACATGGCTGATTCCTCGGGCTGTCATAGGACATTCCTATGACATGGCTGTCATAGAAATCGGTATAACACGAAAGTGAAACGTGTCTTCACAGACATAGTTGAGCGTTTGTTGTGCATTGTTTCATAGCAACGAATTGTAATATCACGCAAAGAACGGCAAGCAGCTCGAAATTTGCAACGCGCTGCTCAAGCAGAAAGGACACACGGAACGAATACACAGGATGAGCGCGAACTGCTGCAGTTGTAACTTATTTCTTTGTGAGCAGCGCCCTCCTTTCGCAAAAGCGGCCGCTGCAGTGAGCGAAGTGACCTTTGTGCTCTCAACGAAAACTTGCTGTGAGAGCACGAGACGAGATAAGCGTGCGCACGAGCGACCACGCCCTGTAGAGATCAACGTTGCAACGCTGTAATGTCAACGTTGCAATAACCTATCATAATTAAATTACACCGCAAAATCTGTGCATTCGCGACTCAGTCCAAGGTCAAGCAGCATCAAACTGAGGTCCACTAAAACAACCCATTTGTAGTCTCAAAGTCAGAGCCATCTAGCTAGTAATGAAGTTATCATGACGACTGCAGGAAGGCCTCTGCATGTGCCCTAAATTACTGGTAGGCTCTCGTGCTTCGATGTTCTGTTGTTCCTTTTCGTTCATGAGCATTAATAGCGCCGAATGGATGGCATTTGCAAAACATAGGCTCGGTAGCGTTAGCGGTAACGTTAAATAGCTAATTTAGCAAGAATTCCAGTTTCGGCGGCCTAGGTTGTTCGCGAAAGGTCGATGTTGTCCTTGAGAAAAAGAAACAAGATAGATGTAAATGAATAGCTATTAAAGCTCTTTGGTTTGATTGAGAACCGAAACCAGGCCTTCCGCTATGGAAGCAGGTGCTTGTCGCAAAGCAACTCCAGTGCTTGAAACTGTTGATGAAAAAAAAACCCGTAGGAGTGACATATACTGTGATAGCGTCACTTAAACACATGTAGTATTGTTTGGCACAAGCGTAGAAAATCACCAGGGCTCAAAACACGTTAATAGCGCAGCGAGGGGCACGGTTTAAAGGCCCACCCATTACAATGCGCTCAGGCGCAATAATTATCAGCATCAGGGACGCCTTCAACAAATTGTGCAGCTGCGCGTGTTGCCTTACGGACGTGTAGTAGGTGCTTCTACAATTTTCAAGAGGAGCAATTAGAGCGTATAGGGTACTCTGCAATTATACGTGCAGTAGGCACTGTAGGATAGTTCTAAATGACAAATCTTACGCCTAAAGACGTTTCTTTGCTTGCGGCATGGTTCCGGTGTCCACCGAGAAGGGAAACCATGCTAGAGCTTCAGAAGGCGACGCGAAGAATTCCCGATTATGCTATTGCGTCATACTCTTCAACGCGAAGCTCAAGCTCCTTCCACGTTTTTCTATTATTCTTCACTGTTCACTGCTCCCCGTCACGTTTACGAGCTTAGTGAAAGCGCACACATACCTTATTGCAATGCTTCACATATGCGGCGCAAATAGAAAACAAGTTACTTGACGTCCTTTAGGTTTATCTTTACGTTCAGCCCTGCATCCGCCTGCCAAGTGATGAGCGTAGGTGCGTCAATGCTATCAGGACCTGCTGGTTGCCTTGTTCCATGAGCCAGCTGGGAGGCTTGAGTTCCAGCATGGTGAGCAGCGCAAACAAGGACGATGGCCGATTGCAAGTGGACAAGGACGATTGCAAGTGGTAAAACCCTAGTTGAAGAAAACCTTAATGGTGACCCAACACAAGCATTCTTTGTGTAGGTCTCATTTTGTCGCATGAATTTTTTGTTCATGCACCGTCAGTGAAAACGGAATATGTTTGCAAATAATAATAACAAACGCCCTACGATACTAGAAGTGGAAAGCGTAGTTGATGCACTGGAATGACGGAAGTGTCCTAGGGAATTTATTAGCTATACCCAGAAGTGCATGCAAAGAGGAACGGGGAGTGCGTCACGAGTGAAGACGACGTCCACTGTGTCTATTTTCTAGGTTCAAGGTGCATCAGACCCGTTCGAAACGCTTTGCGTTCACTGGGCGCATGGTCCTTGAAACATGTGTTCGCGAACCCAAACACCGCACACCTGCGGATGATCAGAGCGGGGTCATCTCCAAGCAGGATGCAGGGATTACGACGCAACTACCAAGTGCGAAACGGGCAGGAAAGGATTAACGAGGCTTAAAGAACACAGACAGGTTGTTTCTAAAGCAAACCATGCTACTCGTTCTAAGACGGACCTTGTTGAACGCTAGACAACTCGGCATAGCTTTGAGCGAAAGAATGCGACGACGCCGGTTTGTGAACGAAGGTTGGGGGTTGGGAGGGGGGGAAGCAAACTCTTGAAATTGTGGTTCATTCGCCGCGACGCTTCGGCTTGCAACAACCACCGCGGCCCCCTACTGGGCGTTTACAAGGACACGCGTGACTGTACTCGGCTACAAGTTAAGAGCAGTGCGTTGCCGGCGTTGCCGTGTCACCGTGACGTCGCGGCTGACCGCCTTCGCGCCGCGCTCACGAGAGGAATAAAAAAGGCGTGTTCTATCCGCGCTTACGGACCTCAACTAAAATGGCCGACTCTGCTGTTCGGGACAATCCATAGGCATCGTCAGTGAGCTCATGCTCTCGCTAGCTGACTTCAGTGACGGTCTCCCAATTTGGATTCCACAAAAACCCTTGTTTGTGTGTTGTGTGCAGTGTGCAATAACCACGATCACTGTGGTGTTTCGTCTGCTGCGTAAGCGCTCGGCACCACGTGGAAACAGCCGCCGATGCGCGTACTGGAATATTTGCGCCGTTGATCGACGCTTCAGAACCCTGTGCGATACAAAGCCGTCGTCATCATCATCTGCTGGTGTTTAGTCTTGAGCATGAAGTGTCGCGCGTTCTGCCGTTTCGTCCCTCCTGCGTCTGTGGTGTACGTTGCTTCACACATCTGTTGTCAGACCAGTGGCTGCGACAGGTGGCGATAACTGCTTGTTTATTTCTCATTGATTGCGCCAGTAAGTTATTAATATTGCGGTTGTGCATAGCGCACGGTGTTAACGGATGATTCCCGCTTATTGTGCCCGCGAACCTGATGGCCGTCTGGTTTAGACGCTCTCGAAGGGTGACCGCTTGCTACTCTCTCGTTTATTGCTGCCCAGGGCGCGATTACGCCTGTTCCTGTGCGGTCGCTGACTTACACAAACATTGCCGCTGTGGTTTCGTTTCCTGCTTCAGAGACTCACAAAAACCACATCCGTCTCGCTGGGAATAAGTCGAGGGACTATTATAGGTTTCTCAGTAGTTCTCGCTTTCTGAACTCGGCACACAACCATAGTTTTCTTCAGTGCGCTCGTCCGCGCAGTTCGCTTCCGCTATGGAACTGCGCGTGGGTTGTTTTGCTGCAGATGAGTCGAGCGGCGATTCTTCAGAATCGCCGCACGACTGCCGAATCAGAATCTGTTTTATTTAATGTCAGCTCGTCATACGAGGAGTTATCTACGAGTTCAGACTCCGATGTTGGTGAACAAGCGACATTTCAAAAGCATGTGTCGCGAGACGACGCTGCCTAGAACAAAGGTGGCTTTTTTCCCTCCGTGTTTCCATTTGACGCCACTTCGTGCCCTTATTTTTGTACGTCTGTGAACTATGCTTATTGCAGCGCATCATCTTTTAACCGTCATATAAACATTTTTAGAATTTGTCTTTCTGTTACTCACGTATAAACCATGTCTATATTACAACACAGTGACGTAGCCAGGGGGCGGCACACCGGTCACGTGCCCCCCCCCCCCCCGAAATTTTTTTTTCTGTCATGGGATACAGAGCACAAATGACACTCGACCACACTTGCCTGCCCGGCTCCTGCTTCGGATTAAGGACGTGTCCCACCCGAAACAAACTTCTGCGCAAGACACTGCAACAACACAATTTTTTTCATCACTTTATGGTCACCCTTTAAAATTATGACATTTTTTTCCCAAATACTTTAGTCTGATGAATTTCAATCAGAAATAAAAAATGGACCCTTGGGGGTCGAAATTGGCGAAATAATTGGACGCTCAAAGGGTTAACATGCCACCTTCTCTATATTATTTTTCTCGGTATCACTGAGATGGGATTTTTAAATTCGCTGATTCCATTAGCATGTCTTTTTGTCAGAGGGGTGCTTTAAGTTCTTGTTTTGGGTAGAAATCCGATTAACTGAAATACAAGTATGGGTGTGCTTGAAATTTGCACGAAGTCTGTGCTGATAAAAATAATTCCACACGATAATTACCTCCGTAAGTTCAGTTTCATTGTCTCACGTTTGCTTCGAGAGTAAGATGTGCTCCGCAGTAGTGACATTGACAGATTTTACTGGTATGAATAGAAGCAATGTATGCTAAACAACAACTGAAATCAAATAACACACCTAAAGCTTCTGCTACGCGTTATCATGCATATGATGCACTAAATCAAATTCTCTGCGTGATCGATGTGCATTATTGCAGTGACAAGGGGCAGTGCTTGCACTGTGCTTATGTCACTCCGTGTAGCTCTTCAAATTAAGAATCTGCTGCTGCAATGGTCGTCGGCATGCATACATTCAATGTGTATAGTCCTTTCTTGTCACGTGAGAGCCATGATCGGATCATATGTTGAGGAAGAAGTTTATCGTCTTGCGAAAGATACACTGCATGAAATTAATCCCTGGTGAGAGGATGTAGGGACAAAAACATCGTTTCCCCTTCCTAAATCTTTGAGATATTGTTTTTATTATTGTTTATACTGTTTATCCAGTGGATAAGAGAAGAGATAAAACCTACTTATCCTAATTCCTGCAGAAGAAATAAGATAGTCATCTAAAAACTAAAGAGAATAAACTCAGAAATAAGAGAGAATCAACTTTTATTGTCCTCAACACTGTATGAGAAGTGAAATACGGTTTAGCATAATAAATAGATGCGTTACTGAACTACTCAGGCCAAATGAGATGAGGAATTAAACGTAGAAGTAGATGTCTTTGTCCTTAACGCTATACAAGAAGACAATTTTGGGTTTGCCAGCCGCACAGGCACACAGTGGTTATATACTTGTTCTCACATAAGCATTTAATTCGAAACATTTTTTTCGAATTCCATCCCACTCTTCATATTAGTTAACATATATTAGTGCCCCAAAATGTGTGCACTGCAAAAAAATTGTTGTGAAATAAACTCGAACTAGCGTCTTCTCCCGTAGACAACACTTCCCTTTATCGCCATTAGATAGTATTGCACAAGGAACCTTAGCGCCCCACGCTGCATAACTAATTCAACTTGAAGTGAGTTCGGTGAACTCTCTTTATTCGGGTTGCACAGACTTTACGCTATGCAAGTGAATAGTCACCTTCTCCATGAAACGAAAATTCTTGTTCATTGTAATCGTGGACTTGATTACAGGAAATACTTTGGAACGGTGCTGGTGTTCTCTAGCTCGACTTGTATCCTTCCCATCTATGGATACATCTCCCGCGCAGTACTCTGTGAGAAATGCATTTTTTTCCTGAACAGCGCCTGATTCCTGATTTAGAAAGCAAGTGAACTGGCTGTGTTCCCTTTCTTGCGGGCGGTCATTAGGTGTGGGGAGTCTCAAAAATGTTATTATTGTACCCACTGAACCATCGGGCAGTTCACGGTGGTAATGCCCAAACAAACGCTTGTCATGCCCAAACATGTCCAGCGGCTTCGCCTCGTGAAAATGGCACACACGTTTAGGTGCGCAAGCGGTATTGAGCAAAAGGTCCAATTTGAATGGCACTTCTCAGGCTTATATGCTTGTACGTTTAGCACCGTGTTCAAGAAGCGAAGTGCTCTCTTCGGAAGTCGCACTAAATACATCTGTCGTGTATACACGCTGATTAAGTAACACCAGAAATCACATTAATAATTAAGCACACAAACATCTTGCCTGCATTGTGTCTGAAGGAATCGCTCCTTCCTTTAAGGGCCCCTAAACCAGCCGGAGGTCGAAATTTAGTTGTGGTGTGACAGTTGTGCACGAGTCTACAATGAACACGTACGCGCGTTTGATGATCGAAACGCTGCGATCACTCGTTTAACTCTTTCCTTCGCTGCCCGCCGCTCGTCGGCTGGTCTCCGCTCCCAAAGCAGCTTTGCCATTCTCCCCGAGTGTCCCTCCCATTTTCACGTGACACACCCTCATCGCTGAAGTGCTCTGCGAAACAGCGGGCACTTCCGGTTGCCGCGACTCCGTGAACTCCGTGCTTCTCGGCTAACCGCTGTTGTTGCCGTGCCGGCGCGTCCGTGCTCGTACGGATTGTGCCGGTATGGACCATGTGTTGCGCGCATGCCTTCAAAGAATCGCCGACATGATGGACCCGCACGCGTCGCGTCTCTTCAATTTTCCAGTCGGCGTTTTTGCAGCCAAGCAGCGCACACTGATGCATCGGCAAAACACTGTCGAATTCAGTCCGCGCAGCCTATCAGACCGCTAGGCGTGACTGTGCAGGTACGCTAGCGACTTGGCAGTTGCGTTACGAGCCGCAGTTGCCGATTCGCAAGCGCGCATATTCGGGCAACATGACGAAGAACAGCAAGGAGCGCGGACGGCTGCTCTGCAGACTAACCGGAAGTCATTGGTTCTTGATCAACCAATCGCAGCACCGCGTGCATACCGCATGACAGATTCAACACGATGACATCACACCCGTCTCTACGTAGAGCGGAAGGGCCCGGAGAGGAGAAGAAATTGTTTATCGGAATTTGTGGCGCGCCCGCGGCTTCCAGCGCTGCCACGTGCGGCATCGTTGATGGTGACAGCATTTTGCACACAATGCGCTTGTTTACTTGAAATGTTTGAAATAATATCGGAGGTGGTTTTGGGGCTCTTTCAGCAATGGAACCGGATATGTTTAAGCTAATTGGAGCAGTGCATACAAACTGGAGCGGCGGGCAGTGACGGTGTAGTGGCGAAAAGGTGCAGCCTCTGACATCTTCAAGCGGCTCGATAACACATAGATGACTGTCAGAGTCTGTGTTGTCTTCACCCAAAAGTGTAACAATAAGATGAACATTAGCGATTTCTCCACCTTCTCCCATCAACCTTAATTCGATGTCTATCACATGCCGAACAGCGTTTACCCAGTATTCGGGTGTTACCTTGGCAGCTTCATCTCTGAGTAGCAACTCAACATTTGCCAGCTTAAATGTAACATTCCTGACTGCGTCGTGTCGTCCATGCAATTACCCACGAATCCGTCCTCGCCGCCAACGTGCGTCAAAATCAAGCGCCGGACTCTCAGAAGGCTCCTTCAAACCTGCCGTCAGACCACTCATGAAGGCATCCTAGTGGGAAGCAACCGTCGTGTCCGTCCAAACACAGGATGGCGTGTGCCTCGCATTCACCCAGGTTTCGTCAAGGTAGAATATTCTCGATCTTCCTTCCTGTACCTGGTGACGTCACAAAGATTCCTCTGCTGCCAAGCGACGATGTTGTCCCGTTTTATCAGCAGCGAGTTGCTATCCCTCTTCTCATGCTGGAACCCGATGTCATGGAGCAGGCGGCGCACAGTCGATGGCTTCAGGAGAGTAAAATTGCCCCTAGCGCTGAAGCGCGCGGCATTTGCCTTCACAGTCGGAATCTCATTGCGGCGAAAAAAGCGGTGCACGCAAGACCGCAATGCACACTTCGTGAAGTCGTCGTACACTTCTGTGCGTCGTCTCCTGCCCGCTCTTGCGGGCGCTTTCGGTAGGGCGTCGAAATATTTTCATCGTTATCTTTCATCTCCTTTTTTCACGTCCATCACCAAGCTCACGCTGACTTTAAGAAGATCGCTCACTGGTGTCGAGACCGTTTCTTCAACGCTGCGCTCTGGGTGCAGGTGCCCCAAGCGAACGTACGCGTTCCGGCTCATCTCTCAACACACCAAAACAAAAGCGGCCGTGTCATCCGCAGCGGCGGACGACACGGCCGCTTTTGCTTTTTCTTGCGCCATCGGCATGGAGTGGATGGTAAACACTTAGAGTACCCATTTGAGAGCGATGAAGCACATTGCCATGTCACCTGGGTGGGCTCCATGGCGGAACACAGTCGGCTGGGCGGCAATGCGCAAAACCAGAATCAAACGGTTGCGGGAAAACCCGGAAGAGCAGAAATTCACCGCAAGTAATAAAGCTGCAAGTCACCACTCCAGTTGACCAATAAACTATTTCATTTGTTATATTGTAACGCAGAATAAAAAAAATTGAACTAAAATGTTTCCTTCGTACCTCGAAGACAAGCGATATTTCCAGAACATAATGTTCGGACTGAGGCAACACCTACCAACGCAAGACATCTTCCTTCTGCTCAAGGAAGGCCTTACCGATAACCTGAGCGCCAAAAGCAAGTGTTCAATTGTAGCCATCGATATAAAGGGAGCTTTTGACAACGTCAGTCACGGCGCTATCCTCCGAAATCGCGATCATTTGGACTGCGGGTCTGGGATATACAAGTACATGAAAAATTTTCTCACGCACTGCACGGTAACAGCGGGAATATTCAATCTCCACAGTGACATTTTACGACTTCCAAACAGAGGTACAGCACAAGGTTCGGTCATTTCTCCGTTGCTGTTCAAGGTTGCCTTAATCAAAATACTCAGCCTCGTGGAATCTATACCAGAACTACGACATGCTTCTTGCGCAGACGATATCATATGAACAAGGGCCTCAGATGCCGGAACGCAGGAAATGCACCTTCAAGCAGCGATGGATACCATCGAGAGGTTCCTGCAAATATGCGGCCTCTGATTCGCGCCCAAGAAGTCGCAACACCTCATCCTGAAATCAAGAATGACAGGATGGCCAGCCGCCTGCAATCAACCCGATCCCAGCGTCACCCTCAACGGAAAGCCCATCCTGAACGTTGAAACGTTACGAGTGCTGGGGCTCCACATCCGCAAAGATTGGTCTGGGGCGGCCACGCTCCGTCTACTACAACGCAAGTTATTGAAGAAAAAGCCCCTTGTCAGGAGAACTGCAAACCGTAGAAGCGGCCTTAACGAACAAGACGCGCTACGTGCGATGACAGTCGAATTACCCATTTCAATCCCTACCTTGCGCTGAAGAATGCAGAGATAGAGAAGCTCAGCATCATAATGCGTAAGGCCACCGAAAATCGCTTTGGGGCTACCATTTACGGCTTCCACTGCGAAACTACTCAAGATTGGCGCACACAACTCGTGGCAAGAACTAGGCGAAGTGCACCAGGCTAGTCAACTACAACGGCTAAATCTTTCGCACACTGAAAGATCAATGCTTCAACAGCTGAGATACGGCGAAACTTCTGTAGCCGACACAGACACGGACTGAAAAGAACAAATTCCTCCAAACATCCACGAATATTTCTGCATTGCACGAATCCCACGCCACATGCACACCACACATCACAAGGAAAGAAGACAAGCCCGATGGAATCTCCAGCGCCGATATCACAGCCATGATCCGAACGCCAGATATATAGACGCAGCCGAATATCCCAATAAAACGCATATGCTTTGAGCGTCGTAGATTATCGGGGCATAGAGCTGGCATCTGATATAGCTCGCGCACAAAACCCAGAAACTGCAAGAGAGGCGGCAATCGCGGTGGCAGCTACTACGTGCTTGGATGGAGCTGTCGTTTTTACAGATTCGCAAACAGCCATACGAAACTACACCAAAGGTCATGTGTCTGCCTGTCATGATGTGCGCGGTAGGCTCATCTGGTGCGTGGTGTTTCTGGGTTTGTGCTGTGCCGTGCACCGACGAAGACAACGATGCGATAAGAAAAGGCGGCATCGTGTCGTCTAAGTCAAGCCAAGCCATGGGGAGGAGAAGAGGAAGAAGATGAGGAGAACGTTGGAGAACGGAAACCGAAAGAAGTACCCCCACAGTGGGTTGCGCCAGGTTGACAAGGTCCAACCAACCAACCAACCAGTCGCAGGGTGAAGCGCTCGTCGGGTCCTGGTCCCGAAGCCTACCCCTGTGCCTGGTGACCGCTCGAGCCGGGCTCCCGTCTACCGGGCGCTCCAGCAGCCGGCGCCGGTCCGTTGTGCTCGGACCCAGGCGTATTCAAGACCTGGGCCTACTACTGGCTGTCCAGGACGTCTTTGCCACAGCGGCTCTGCCGCACGCTCCGCTACGACCATGCCTGTGTCATCACTGCTGTCGGCGTAAGACGCAATGCAACGCATCGACTGATCTGCCCTCGACCGTCACACGGTGAAGTGTTCACACAAATCTTGTGTAGTGCAGTGGGGGACTACGCTGAGGGTCAGACCTTGAGTCCTTCAAGAACGTGTGTCGTGCTTGTAGCTATAGGGCAGTTCTTTGCTGTTGCATTGTAACGCGCCAAGCTTCATCATCATTTTTTGTGACATTAAAGCCTTATAACTCAAGCTGCAAATGTCTTCGCCCGTCTCGGCAACAATTCTTTAGGTTGCCGTGATTACCTGAACCTTATCCCTCACACTGCCCAAGCACTAAAGATCAGTGTTTCCAGCTCGAAAAAACGAAAAATTGCCAGAAATTTGAAAAAAGATTGACAAAATTTAGTCAAAAATAGCAAGACTAGAGAAAAGTAGCTGCGTGTGCGAAAAAACGACTGCGATGTTTTCATTTCAACGAGTAAATGCAGAAGCCTTTTGGCAGAAATCTAAACAAATACAACCTGAACCTTTCACAGTCAGAATTTTTGAGATTCCACCATAAATTCTTTACTTTAGCGACAACTTCGCTTAGGAGGAAGTTTTTTAGCTTGATGCAAAAATGTCACTCCTGACTTGTTTTGCCTGAGTGTTCTCAAAATGATTTCGAACGAATAGCCATATGGCGGCATAAAACAGTGTAGGCCATGGATCTGTGTAGATCATGAATATGTAGGTCAGATGACACTTCTGGAGTTGTGGAATTGTATTCATATCCGCTACCATTTTTTTGTTTTTTTTTGCGTGATGTGGAAGTGCGGGCAGTTTATACTCCTGAGTTGTTGTCCGTACCTAATATCAAGAAATGACCCAAGCTGCTCGTCGGATGTGCTATTTTGAATGGCAATGAGTGCAGAACGCCCCGACTGCAGAGCGCTTCCGATTCACATACAGTTCTGGTTCGAAGTCGCGTTCAGCAATGTAGGCAATTTGTAAAATGAGTCTCCATGCAAAAGTATTCACCGAGTCCCTGCGGCGTATCCAACAGCCTTTTATTTTGCGTAATGCAAGTTGCAAATTGAATTTTGGGAGCTCGAAAGACGCCTAAGCCGCGTTGTTTGACACCGCATTCTAGAAATCCAGTGGCTGCCACATCACAGCATATTCACAATTTAGTGCAAATACAGGGAAATAGAAACTAGCCAAGTAGCCAATCACATTTTTCTGGTTCATGCTTCGCCCGTTCCAAGGTTTCACGTAAGTGGGGCTGAAGTACACTTCCCTACATGCTTCGCCCCTCCCCTGCTTTTTTTTTGTTGCCAGTGAATACTGAGGATGCCACTTGCTTAGGAGGCGAAATGTCTATATCATTTTATTATGAATCAGTTCCAAATAGCTACAATGAAGAGGTGCAAGAAACAGGTGTAAAAATTCAACCAGCTCCGCTTCACGAACACCGATTAACCAGCAAGGCTGGTGGCCTTCCGTTCGTCAGGCTAACGCATTTGCATGTTTCGCAGATCTTTCAGATATGGTCTATCATTGCTCTTTATTAAACACGCTTTGTTAAGAATTCAGATAGTATTATAGTTTTATTGAGTCTTGACCATACCACTCTTATGACAGGCTTACAAAGAAGCAATCGCTTAAGATGCTCCGATGTGTTGTATCACTGCTCTTTATTAAAACCTCTTCATTAAGCTTTCAGGTGGTAGTATAGCCACAGCTTTTATAACCACAAAGTATCATGTGACAGTGATGTGGCTATGGTAACGCGCACGCCATTTCTTGGGCTTATCTGTTTGTCTTCTTCCTATTTAGCGGAATTTGTGTGTTGTCGGATGTACCAAATTTCTGTGGCACATACGTGTTTATGATGATGATGATAGCTTTCTGATAGATCGCACAGATTTCTGTGGCACATGCCCATTTGTTCGGCTAGCTGTAGCCTTAATTTTTAGTGGACCAGTGCGGAGTAATGGGGTTTACCCAATGTCTGTCGCGCATACCTGTTTATGATTCCCACAAGCGTTACCACGGATCCCGGACATAAAAAGCTCGACCAAGAACAGCTTCGCTTTTGAAGGATTGCTTGGCTAGTTCACGGTACTTCCAACTGTCAGCCATTTCGCGCGCTGCTGCTTTCTACCCGCTTGTAAAACACGATTAGCTCGGACGAAGTATGCTATAAACTGGGTGTCCTAATGCTACACCGGTACACCAAAAACAAAGCTAGACGCTCAAGTGACAAAAATATTTACACATCGAAAAAAAAAAGAAACAGACGTGAACGTAGCAAGCTGTCCAGTTGCAACATGATTGATTTGGGACGTAGTTTACAAGTAAGCTTGAAGTTGCGTTAAAGACCGACTGCCACCTCGGTCATCCGCAGGGGCGATAACCTTCATAGGGACCTCCTCTCCTAAACTGCGAGGGGCGCCGTGTTGTGGAAAGGTGAAGGGGGAGGGGATATGGGAAAGTAACTCTTTCCCATGCCCCAGAGGACACGGAACAGTGCTTACGACACCATGCCTAGCTGCCTTGTCTTCGCTCTGCAGGCCTTGTTCACGATCATCTTCGGATGTTGGTCCTGCGTATCGCGTGTTCCTGCGGCGTTCCGAATATTTCTACCAGCCACAAGCATATTTGATGCGTTGCAGGGTGCGTGTCGCCCGCGGTGTCGGCATTCTCGCTGGACGGCCCCATCCACCTCCCAGCCACATCTACACAGCTATCACCAGGAGACGAAGATTTAAGCTGCCTACCAAGTGACCTGCAATTCAGTCAACATGGGAACAATGCCTGCAGCACCATGCCTAATTGCCTTGTCTTCGCTATGCAGATGCGTACAACCGCCTGTGTTCACGCTAAAAAAACTGACGATTGCTGTTGCTACTGTTCCCCTGTCCGCGAGTGTTATTAGATATCATATGTGATTGCTTTTCCATTGCCCTTCTGTAATTACAATTGGGTGACGTCGAGACTAACCCTGGACCAAGAACACGATCCGAATCATTGCTTAATCTATATTCACCCCCCGCGGACCTTTCAGAACAAATGAATGTATTGTTCAAGCTGCTAAAAGATATGCACACTCGATTCCTCGAAAGCTCTAAGGCCAAGTCTGAGCTAGCCTCTGATGCTGAAGCTATCAACATGGCGAGAAAGGCACCGAAGCAAGAATTACTGGTCTTCAAAAATGCTTAGATTTACCCGAAAAAAAAATCAAGCAATGTCGACGAACTAACTAAGCAAATGGCATCCGCACACGAACTGGCTGAAATGCTGCCTGTTGTTTGGACGCACTTATTTCACGTTTCGCTGAACTTGAAGATAGGTCACGCCGTGATAATCTAATATTTCGAGGTATTCTTGACGCAAAAGAACCACGGCAAGAAACACAGACCAAGATAATGCCATCCGCACACGCCCAGAATGAAAAGGTTGCCTGTAGATCTGGCGCATTTGATTCACCTCTCGCTGAAGTTGAAGATAGGTCACGCCGTGATGGTCTTATTTTCGAGGTATTCGTGACACAAAAGAAACATCGCAAGAAACAGAGACCATGCTAATGGCAGAGATAAAATTATTTGGCGATTGATTTTCCCAATGGCGAAATAGAACGCGCACATCGCCTTGGTTCCTTCATTCCTAACAAGTGTAATAATATCTGGGGTTTAACGTCCCAAAACCACCATATGATTATGAGAGACGCCGTAGTGGAGGGCTCCGGAAATTTCGACCACCTGGGGTTCTTTAACGTGCACCTAAATCTAAGTACACGGGCCTCGAACATTTTCGCCTCCATCGAAAATGCAGCCGCCGCGGCCGGGATTCGATCCCGCGACCTTCGGGTCAGCAGATTCCTAACAAGTGCTACACAGTCATTGCAAAATGTTCATACATCAAACAAGGGAAAGCTTATTTGCACTGCGAAGCCAATTTAAGTAAAAATCTTTCAGTCGGTGAAGACTTTTCATTACCTACCCACATCGCTCGCAGAAAACGACTCGAATTCGGTATCACGCATCTGGCTCTTCCAAGTTCAATTTCCGCTATAATAAATTGCTTTTGACAATCAATGCTAAGTGCGTGATGCTACCAGCAATAGTGCCCTTGAACTAATTGAGAACGTAACAGGTACTGGACTACATCGTACGAATACACGACGTCCGGCACAATAGGAAAGCGAGAAGGGTAGTGGCCGATCGCCCTTTGCAACGCCATCTTACTTACCTATTCTTTTTACAAATACTAGAACTCTGGTCAACAAATTCCTTTCATTGTAATCAACAATCAACACATGCCACGCGAAAATCATCGCCCTTACGGAAGATTGGCTTCCTGCACATGTGCGTGATGATGATTTATTTTATGGCGTTTCTAACTTCGCTATCTACCAGTGTGACCGCACTGAGCGTCGAGAAGATGGTGTGATTGTCGACATTTTGAAACATATTCAGTCCTTATATATAGACATTAAAACTGATCTTGAGTGCACAGGGCTTGCCTAACACTCAGTCACACAAAGATAATCCTAGGTCAAAACTCAGTGACACAAACATATTCCTTACCAGTCATTAGTGCGCCCCAAGTTAGGAATATGCTGCAGCAGTGTGGGACTCACACAACGACAGCCTCATTTTTTCTCTCGACCTCGTTCAACATAATTCAGTTCGATTCATATGTTCTAATTTTAACCGCACTTCCACCATACCTTCAATGAAAGCTAACTTATGCCTTCCATCGCTAGCGTCTCGGAGGAAGATAGCACGCTTAACTTTGTTTAACAAGTTCTATCATCATTCATCTCTTTAAAATAACTTCATTTCACTGCCGCATTACTTATCGCACCGTATCGGCCACTGCTACAGATTCAGAATTCAAACAGGAAATACTAACACTTTCAGTCATTGCTTTATCCCCAGAACATACCGGCAATGGAACCACCTTCCCAATGACATAGTCGCCATCAGTGATAACAAACTTTTTCGCAAGGCTGTACCTAACATTCTTTAACTAGGAAATTTTCCCATGTTCTTTTTATCGTTTTGCTGTCCAGTGATTCAGAAAAATTAGCCAGCATTACATATGCAGGAATTAATATCATGTTACCTTGTTTCTTCAAAGTTAGTACTGGCAGTCCTTTGCGCAAACCACTGCCGAACTGCATTGCATGTATTGCTATTACTGGGGTGTTGTTTTATTACGCTACACTATTATTTTCTTAATGTATAATATTATTATCCAATTGTTGTACAATTGCCTGTCTACCACTCCCATGTATAAAGCCCTTGGGCCTCAAGGTACAATAAATAAATTAAGTAAATAAATAAATAAATTGTAGCGGTATTCCCCGTTACATTTACTGTGTAAAACGGTAGCAGTGTCACCTTACAAGTTTCTCTAACTTAAAAGTCACTAGTTGCAGTTACAAGTTACTGGAAAAAATCTAGGGAAGAGCGAAGCATGTAGAGAAGGGTATTTCAGCTCTACTACCGTAAAAGCTGGGAAGGGTGCGAAGCATGCCGTGTGCGCCGGTGTTTCCCACAGAAAAATCGCAGCTAACCGGCAATGAGAGATAGAAGAAAAGGATAAGGGTCTCACCGAGGTAATGGGTCTTTTTCACGAGGGTATAGTCTGCGCATGCGCGGCGGCGGCGACGACATGCGCGCCATGTTTTTTGGCGGTCAAGGTGTGGCGACAGGATCGAACTGAGCGCCGCCTGCCGTGGCTGATTGACAAACTTTGCCGAAAAATACCAGGCCTCCGAGAATGTCTACCGGCACGCGGCGGGCAACTTCGGAGGTCGTGGACCCCTCATTCGTGGACCCCTCGTTCGATTTCAGCGATCTCCACTAGAGGCGCTGTTCAGTCCTGAAAAAGGCCCATTCGCCAAACTGTTTTGAGAGAGATTTCTTTGATGAGACGCTAGTCATGCCACGCCTGAAACTGGGCATGTAGGGAAGGGTGTTTCACTTCCGTGAAACCTGGGGAGGGGCGAAGTATGCAGTGTGCGCCGGTGTTTCCCACAGCAATATCGCTGCTAATGGGCAATGAGAGACAGAAGAAGATACAAGATAAGAAGAAGGGTCTCACCGAGGTAATTCGCCACACTGTTTTGAGATAGATGTCTTTGATGAGACACTAGTGGTACCAAGCCTGGAACCGGGCATGTACGGAAGGGTGTTTCAGCTCCACTAACGTCTTCAGAAAACTGCGTCGGAATGCAGCTTACCCTAAGGTGCTCCTTGTACTTTTTCTTCTTCCATACATGCCCAGTTTCAGTTTCCTACGGCATGCAGGGAAGGGTGTTTCAGCTCCACGAACGTCGTCGGCTATTTCTTGGGCTAACTGTTGCCTTCTTCATTTTTAGTGGACACGTGGCGAGCAAAGCACCATCAGGTTTCATATATGTTCGAAGAAGTGGTGTTTCAAATAGCTGACCTTAAGGTAGAGATCCGCGTTTTTGTCTAAATAGCTTTTCTTAGAAGCACATGAAGTAACTATTGGCCATCTGAGTCTGAGATTGATTTATTGTGCATAAGCGGAGCCGGAAAGTATATAACACGTTCAGGTCAAGTATTTTGTCATATGGAGAAACACGCTTTAAGATGGCCGCATTATTCAAGCCTGCTGCTATCGCTAAAGCCGCTGCATTTTCTGCGCCATTGCTGCTACTTTTTTTAGAGTGAGTATGGTTAACGTTTTTTTATAAATTTTATTCAGAGCATTTCATGGCCTATCGAAGGTAGTTCGGCCGCATCAGTGTCTCTATTCTCGGACGCCTCGACGTAGTCATACGCAAAGAAAAATCATAAAAAGTAAGTGAGAGTTCACCAATTGAATGATTCGTACTCACGGCTTCCAGTAAAGGAGCCACAGTTGGTAACCAACACACTGCAGGCTCCTGCCTCAACCGGCGTAACGCTTACAGAGTTCCGCGTGTCTAAGTAAGCACAATCAGTTCATTGGTGTATTTTGCATCGCGCTAGCAATTTTCGAAACAAATGTTTTCGTGAAAGACATTGCGCTGAATGCCTAGGCGGTATTAAAAAAGCTAAAGACTTTCAGGGGGTCTCATCGCGTGCGTACGGTGTACCTTGTTCTAGCTGAGCTCTATGTGATTTCAGCCCTTAGTGGTACCAGGACTTTTCTCACGGGCTTCCAAGCGTGACAAATTTGCACTCATGAGAAACTGCGGCTAGAGCACTGCTCATGCTCCGGACCGAGCGTAATTCAGTAGGCAATGGCAACGGAACAAACTGCGACATCCATTGGAGCTGAATGTCTAATGCGAGGGGTAGCGATAGCCTTGATCGATAACTGGGGCGCTAGAAGCCGCTACAAGGCAAAGGTGAAAGCGGTTGCCTCGTAGATGAACGGACAGAGGTGTGAGGAAGTGAAAGCAGCTACGCACTAGTGATGCCAAGCCTGAAGGAAGTGCGGAGCTGGGCAGCCTCCCTTGTTTCTCTTTAGTTTTCTCTCTTTCTTTTTTTAGTTCTTTTCTGTGTTTCTTCTCTCTTTATTTCTATTGATTTTCTCCTCTCTCTTGATATATTTCGTTCTCCTTCTTGCTCTTTCCATTCTTGTTCCTATCTTTTTCTCTATCTTTCTTCTCTCTCTTTCTATTTCTCGCTTGCTTCCGTTTTTTTTGTATTTATATACGTGTTTTTGTCTTTTTTACGCCAAGCGACGACAGCATACGACAGCGCAGGCTCTAAAGTGCTCCGCACTTAATATCATCATCAAGGCTCTCGAAGAACAAGAGGAAGAAGACCTCCCTGGCGCAAGCGCGCTGAATATGCTACCGATGGCTGTGCTATTCGTTTTTTGCCTGCGAAGCACGGGCCCGCCGCCGCTCGCTGGGCAACTTATTTATCTACTTCTCTCTATATTTGTTTATAGAGCAGAGCGGCCTTCATTGTTTCTATTTAGTTTTCTCTTTCTCCCTATCGTCCTTTGTTTTCTCTTCTCTGTGTTTATTCTGTCTTTCTTGTCTCTGTTTATATATATTTCTTTCTCTCTCTCTCTCTTTCTATTTCTTTCTTTTTCTTGATCCTTCCATCTTTATTTATCTTTCTTTCCTATCTTTGTCTCACTCCGTCGCTATTTCTCGCTTGCTTCCAGTTTCTTTCTCTATTTTTTCTCTCTATTTCTTCATTTGCCGTTCCTTGATTCTCTCTCTTTTTCTTCCTGCATTTCTTTCTCTCCATTTCTCCCTATTCTTATATGAAATGCTTTACTCTCTCCTCTCCTCTTTTCCCTCCTCCTCCTCCTCCTGCTCATTTTCCTTTTCTACCCCCTTGCTATACGAAAAAATGCAGCGGAAGAAGATCTACTGGCTTGATTATACGACATACCCAATTCATCACAATGAATGATGTCTGGCTTGAAGTTATTTGTTTTACATAAAACCTTAGGGTTATACTATCCTAGCTGGTGACTTACGAAGAAACGCATTTTCTTCGACAGGCGTTTGTTTCGGTCCTCTGTGGAAGTTTTTAACACGAAAGTGTTTTATGCAGGGGTTCATCAAGACATCACTGACGTCATTTCCGGCCGGCTAATGATGTCGGTAACATGCAGATCAACAGATGACAAAGAAAAGGTTTTGTGGACGCGGATGACCTGGGAGTCGAACCCACTACCTATCGGTCCGCTACGATAGGTACCAGGCGCCCTACCCACATTACCATGCGTTACATCTCTCAGAACTTCTCTCTCTTACTGCACTCTAATTTGGCAGTGGTCGTGTCGCCGTCTAGCAGCGGTAAAGTACTGGATGACCCAAACGAGCGCGGACAGGGATGCTTCGCTAGCCTTTGCACATCGGAGGCCGTCGGTGATATGGTCGGTGCAACGTGGCGTACGCAGCGACTCGATTCCGTGACGACATTGACAATGACATCTTTTAGCCGCGAAAGAGCACAACACAAAGGAAAGAAACACACAACGACATGACGGGCGCCCGTCCTGTCGTTGTGTGTTTCTTTCCATTGTGTTGTGCTCTTTCGCGGCTAAAAGATGTCACTACGCAAGTGCCAACTAGGCCAACAAACGCTCTTGTTAAGACATTGACAATGCAGTTACGTGCATTCTCTTTCGCGTCGTGTTACCGTGGGACGCCTGATCGCCAGGTAGCGGAGCCTCTACACGCACCAACGGCGTTTCTCCACCGCCTATACTGCGATCGAGTTCGATGACACTAAGAAAGCTGCTGTATTGAGCGCTGCAGAAAGGCGACGACGTCGACGGGTGAATGTCGCACAAGTGATTGCGTTAGTGCAGCCAGAGACATATCAGCGGAAAGGGGAACGCCTTCATTTCTTTGCGGCTCAAGCTACGAGCTCTACCTCTCGCCTACCTGAAGCGTTGTGTGGTAGAGTATGTATGAGGAGAGGCGTAGGTTGCCCAGTTACTGGTGAGCGCACCACTTGCCGTTTTTTTCTCAAGTGACGAAGTTTTGCATGAGGCTGCATCCAGTACCAGGAGTTTTTATGCGCATGGATGAAAAAAAGAACAACTGTGAGGCAGCGTCACGTGATGTTCTTGAAGCCCCGCCGTAAAAAACAGGAGCATGCGGAGAATCCTGACCAGAGCATGAAGCAAGAGGGGGGAGTGGCGTAATGGTGGCTAGAGATAGCGGCGTCGGAGGAGGTCTGCTTGTAGACGCTAGGCGCGCTTTCCTATTTTATTTCATCTATGATTATGTGCTTGTTCATGTGATGCTTGCACCGGGATTCACCATGTGCCGTGTCCAGCTGTATGCTAGCTACTTATTTGCGACATAGACTTGCCCTTAAGGCATAATATTTGTTATGTATATTTGTGTTAAATGTGCGCCGCTAGGCCGGTGTTGTGTATGAAGTGAAGAAGTGTCTTTTGGAATGTGTTGTCATGTATCCATCGGTCATAACTGTTTGTGTCTTTGTAGCGAAGACCAGCTTGCAGGAGATGACTGTAATCCGACTGTAATCCTTGGCATGTCCATATAAGGTGGTATGCATCTGATTGCATCACTGGAACAGAACAGTACGGGCACGTAGCACCAACTGGTAATCAATGAACAATTAGTGATGGGCAGTATCGAACATATATGTGTCTTAGATACTCTGAGTATCTTATATCGGCATCGCGCTATGTCGCGCTATGGTATCGCTCAAGATGTGTATCAGTATATATATTTCCAATGCATTAACATATTGTTTATCTTAATTAAGTTGAAAAACACATCGATCGCAATATTCCCGTGCGAAACAATGAACATTGGCTGAAATGCGCATCTCAAGGTGATACTGCTTCACTAAGCCACCTGAATAAAACTAATGGCAGTGACATTTTCTTGCCTTTCAACCAGAGTCCTTCACCGAGGGCAGGCGATGATGTCTGAGCGTCCCTATTGGAGGAGCCGAGTCATGTGGTAGCGTTCACGCCGTTTTGAAGAAAAAGTCACAGTTTTGCCGCAAGGGCGAAGCAATGAATGCCATAGCAAAGACTGTAATGTTATACGAAGTGAGGCTCGCCAATGGATACTCTCAGTTTTAACAGCGCTCCTGTTGCAAAGGCGGCTAAAGCAGCGAAGCAAACTAGCGTGCTTCAAGTGCCGAGCTGTGACACTTGATAGCTCGCGCTCATCTTCTATTTGTTCGTTTAGCGGCGGCCCTTGAGCTCGAGTGACTTTCGTACGCGCCGTAACATCAGCGCGGACATAACGGTGAAAGCTCGAAACATCCCTCCTCCCCTTACCACGAGATAACCGCGCGAGCAGACAGAGGAAGGGCAAGGTTCTCGCAAATATTAGAAGAAGCGAGCGAGCTGGCCGACGAGTTTCAAGTGCGCCCGTCGGGCTCCTCGCGCCATCTCGCTGGTAATATAGAAACGCCGATAAGGGCCTGCCGTTTCGGAGTACTGCCAGTGGTAAAGGGTGTGTATATAACGCTCGCCGTTAGTTACCTAAAGGATCTGCGAGTGGTTAGCGCCACGCGCTGCGGAGCGAGAGGTCGCTGGTTCGATCCCGCGCTTCGGAAGCATTTTTCTGAATTATGTTTTCGTTGGGACTTTATATATATATATATATATATATATATATATATATATATATATATATATATATATATATATATATATATATATATGCGGTGCATGACGGCGGCGACGGAGACGGCAAAAACCAGCCGAGACTGTCCCTATAGTTGCTATCGTAATACTACAAGCGCGCGAACGTCAACGCCCAGCTGACCTTAACAGCGGAGCTGTTTAAGCTTTTCGTTTCGCCATGTAGTGCGAAGAGAAATTGTCATCATCATGAACTGGCACGCGCTCTCTTCGACATCTTCATCTTCTGCCTCGCTCCCACGACACGTGCTCTGATTTGTCCGGCGTGGGATGCAATAACTCTAATGGGCGCGAGAAAAAGTACAGGGAGAGAGAAAGAAAAAGGTAGAAAAAAGACAAAGGGAAATTCATGGCGAACAAAAATTTCTTGGCGAGGCTGGAATCTAACCCGCGTACCCACTATCCGAACGCAAGTGTGGTAACCACTCGGCTGTCCAAGCACGCTAGCAGAGCATGGCAAAGCGTTGTTAAGTATTGTATACCAAGGGAAGCGGGAAAGGGAAGTGAGGATGATGAGGAGAGGAGAGAGTAAAGTGTAGCAAAGAAAGAAAGAGAAAATCAAAAAAAGAGAGAACAAGAAAGGGACGAAAGAGAAAGTAAGATAGAAAGAGCGAGAATGAAAAAGAAATACAAAGAAGCAAAGGCAAAAAAGACAGAAAAGCAGAGAGAAGAAGAAAGAGAGGAAGAAGGAAAGAGGAAAATAAAGAGAAACAGAGCCGCTCAGCTCAGCAATTCCTTCAGACTTGGCCCCACTAGTGCGAAGCTGCCTGGGACTTGTCATGGCACTTGCTCTCAGCCATTGGCCATTACTGTGTACTCGAATGCACGTGTAGTGTACTGCGCGAATTGTGATGTCCCTATAGCGCGCGTTGTCAAATTGTATCTTCCGTGATGCTTCGTTACGTAGTCTGAAGAGTTAAGAATGGGGTCGCTTTGTGTCTCGCGGCTGTCACACAGCAGTGATTTGAAGAATCGAGTGAATATATGTTTGAATTACACGCTATTGGACTGAATCATATGCAAATAAGCTTCTAACAACAGCCCAACCGCATTTACCTAACAGAAGATATCTTGAGGTACCGCACGCTTTTATTCCCGTTGCCCTTATTCAGTTTGTTCTTAAAAGCATAATTTGATTCTTATCAAAATAAGTTCTTTCGTAGCTGTCCTTCTTGTGCATCCAATACATTACCTAGGTCTATGTCTTATTTTTCTGGTATGTTTACAGCGATATGTCTATCGTAACGTGCTGCCTAAATAATACATCTGCTTCATTCTTCGTGTAAATGTCTGCGCCATGTCTACTTCATATTTCTATTTCACTTAACTTTACTGTTACATAAAGGAGATGCTAAGGAAATATATAACAATAATCTAGGTGTACGTGCAGTATAACAAAAAGTCTGCTTACTACTAGTGAAATAGCCAAATTGAATTTGCATTTCAATAATGGAAAATATTAAAAGGCATACTAAATATGCTACGCAGGGTTGTCGAGAGACGTTGCTGTACCAAGTCTTCCGTTTTTCTCATGAGCGTTCCAACAAGCCGTTTTAGGCTATTTTCTGTAGGCACTGAGTTTTCTATAGCTTTGACCAATGAGTTCACAATACTTCCAGCTTAATCGTGGTATATAATAAAGTTACCGTCTCTACCGTGTTTCTGTGCCTGATTCAATGTGATTGTTGGATACGGTACTGTCCTTATATTTTACTTATGTATATTTATTTTGCTTCTTTAGGCCCCCCTGATTGTTTTTATTAGCAGTAATCACCAGGTAATCAGAGCTATAAGTGGCGACACTTTAAATAGATACGGTTTCCTGTGACGCTTAGTGCAATTGTACGATACGTCTAAGACATTTGTGGGCTTCACACGTAGGAGAAAGTGTTAAAAGATTTCAGGTTAGTGAGTATGATGATTTACGCTAGCAGATACGTAGAATATGAAAATGAAGTTCCGTATGCCTAACAAGCTAAAGCAAAATCACATGCATGATTCACCGCATTGTTCTTGGTGTGGCATTCACAAGATGATATGCCCAATTGATCGGCTGCAGTGACACAGGTCCTGACTGTGGTCATTGCCAGCTACCAGAAACACTTGAACATATATTTTGCGCCTGTCCAGCATACGCACAAGAACGTCAGAAACTGATCTTCTCGATTGGGTAATATGATAGTGGACCATTAACCGATGAGGTTTAGGTTGTGTTAAGTCCCGGGGCTGATGTCAGCAGCACAAGTGTGGTCATAGAAGCCGTCGTAGCTTTCTTACAAGCCACTAGACTGGACGCACTTCTTTAGCTTTGACCCAGCGTATCAAAACTATATTCTCGTCTCCTTACCTTACTATCGTCATTAATCACTCTTTCATTCCCCTGTCCCCATCCCCAGTGTAGAGTAGCAGGCTAGAGCAAACTATAGCTCCAGAGCTATAGTCTGTTCTGGCCTGCTACTCTACACTGGGTAGGACCTGTCTGTCTTTCTGCACATAAATTTTTTCTCTCTCTCTCTGAAATGTCATTGCACTTTTACGTCCCGAACATATATACACGGCGCATCACAAAAGACGTCGGAAAGATGTCGCTGCCAGCGTTGTTCCCACTTTGCACCAACCCGGCTATCCAATGCTGCGTAAACGGTAGTACGTTTGCAGAGAAAGTAAAACTACACACCGGTATCGGAGGCTTCTTATTGAAGTTCTTGTAATAGACGAACTTCATAAATACGTCACCTGCCGGTGTGCGTTTCGTCAGTTTAGATTTCGAAAAGTACTATGGAAGAGAAATCGCCATACTTGCGGCAAGAGGGTGCGTCTGTATGCGTGCGCCCGTGTAGAATGTCTGTGCGTGGTGCAACCCGGCTGAATATCAATCTCCGATATCCCTGCAAAAGAATGTCACAGTGCCTTGCTTTGCAAAGGCTGTACAACTGACGTCGGCGTCGTAAGAACGGCCCGTACACCAGACGGACGAAAGATTTAGCGCGGCTGTTGAACTCCGAGTCATGCATCAGTCTCATACACCAGGTGCAACGCTGTATAGGCTAGCGAGACTTGGAGTAAACAGATAGTTGAACTTTTTACGGCCCCTAATTTGTTTTATTTTTGATTTTTACGCTGAAACTGCATGAAGATAAGCCGGTCGCGACGCCTCAGGCGCAGGCTTGTGCTAGACCCATATGAGCATTCACAACCGGGAAAACCAACGAAAGCATACGCGCGGAGTTATACATTTTGGTGACCGAACTTCTTGCAGAGCTTCAACAGCGTTGCACTTGATGCGTGAAACGGAGTACAGTAGGGTCCGCCGAGGCTTCACGACAACTGGGACGCCAGCATCACCCTTCTGTTGGACAAAATATATTTGTTACAGTGGCTTGGCTTCAATACTGCCCTACCGCCTCATCAACACGCCCTTACCCCGCCGACTACATCGACAGGCTGTGAGACTGATCGCGCACATTTCGTGCCCCGGAACCACGCTGTCGGCAAACGTACTACGGACAACGCATATTGCCGCAGGGCTGGCGATGATGGAAGCCACCGCAGCGCGCTTACAATGGTCCATACCACGTCATCTATCGCGCTGACAAGCATTTTACGTACAAAGCCACAACATGCCTACGTACACGGCGTAGCAATTCCACGGCCATATTTACACTGCCAGCGTATTGTGCCGAGGTGCAACACAAGTATTTGCTTACATTATGTCGAGATGCCCGTGGCTTACTTTTTTGTTCTCGTCGCGGTAGCCTCGTTGGTGACACAACGGAACACATATTTTGAATCATCGTTGGCAACACGTTTCCGGCACGATTCACACACAACACGCGAGCTGGCTGCCAAGCTAGCGAAACGTCACGCACCAGCAGTTGGAGCCTCGCTGAGTGTCGTCTTGCGGCTGCGAGCTACACATGGCGGCTTGTCGTAGTGGGCGAGAAGGGCGCTTGGGGCGGCCTTTTAGGAAAAGGGTCTATTATATCGCAACCCGCTAGCTGGTCGGTAAGCAAAGCAGCGACTGCCATCACTTACAAAAGCGTCAAGCAAATACCGTTAACCGCGCAGTTTATAAAGGGCTCTCATGTGAAGCATGTAAGGCAACCCAATACGTTGATTCGGAATGAAACAGATGCACATTGAACAATAAATAGAAAAGCTTTGAGGTACTAACAGGCATTTTATTCAAATAAAGAAGGGTTGGTCGCAGTTAAGCAATTTTCAAGCAAACACTTCTGCGCATACGCGTTTGCTCCTACATTATAAAGATCTATAATGATAACAAACTTACAAATTGATCGAATGTGTCTTAAGATACGCTTGGAAGGTACCAAATCGGACACAATAATTGCGGTTGTATCTTGTATCTCTATCTGAAATATATGTTGCCCGAGTATCTTGTATGGTGCCGCGATTCAAATTCAATGTGTTTTTGGCAAACCCTGTGTAACATTGAACTACTTCTGTGAAGACGTGCTTCGCTTTCGTGTCATACCGATTACTATGATAGTGGCATCAACCATGATTTCCAATCCTCTAAGATCAGGCGGATAAATGGCCAGCGACAAGCTCCAGCGCGACATGCGTTCATACCGAGTGTATGACTATAGGCGAGGCATCGAGAAATGAAAGAGCTTCGAGAAAGGAGATCGAGTGGAAGCTGTACGGTATGGCAATAAATTTTCTAAACAACAAGGGCTTAAAAATTTTAGGTGGGATGCAAATGACGGTAGGTCATGTTCATTTGCCATGTAGGGAACACCTGCTTTAGGTTTATAGTTAGCAATCAAATTGACAGCCTTGTTGAAAATAATATCAGGTACGTTACCTGGTTATCAACTGCTATGTCCGTCGATACCATATTCAGGGCGCATATTTAACTTCCAACGAGATTTTTGTAATGCATTTTGAGATAAGGGACAGAAGAAACAACAATTTTAACTAAGAAGGAGGCTAAATTTTAGCACTTCTTGCAATGCGTGATGTCCAACTAACATAAACGGTAATGCCAATGCCAACAAAACGATATGAGAGAACATGCTCTTCAGTTCTGTTATTAGGTTATCAAGGAGATAACAGGGAGGGTGGTAGTTTGAGTTCAGCGGAGTTCTTCGCACTTCTTAGAGCTTAGCTTCACGAGAGATGTTTTACTCCAAATAAATAGAGCGTCGAGATCGGTTTGAAAAGCGCTAGTGCTATTATTGTCGTTGATTTCACGAACTCTAACCCATTTGTGAGCTACGATGTCAGTATTTAGAGAAACGCAATTCGACAGGTCAAAAAGGTACAGTAAGAATGGGACGTGACTAGTGGCAGACCCCTGAAGTACATCAGCAGTCAGCGGACCTGCTAGACAATTACGTGCTATAAGCACGTAATAAACAGAACACGGTCAGTAATCCTGGCCGCGGTGGCCGCATTTCTATAAAGGCAATGTGCTGGAGGCCCGTGTGCTTAGATTTAGGTGCACGTTCAAAAACCCCAGGTGGCAAAAAGTTCCATAGCCCTCCACTACGGCGTCTCTCATAACCATATCGTGGTTTTCGGACGTATAACGCCCCCAATTATAATCATTCTTAACACCGTCTGTAAAAAAGTAGGCCTACTTAAGCAAGTACTGACAGTGCATATATTTAATTTATCATGCTGCCCATTGATTTAGTAGGTGGTGTAGCGCTGCCGCCGGGGATGTTGATTTCTCTATGCTCTAAGTTGTGGTGTGCCGAAATGAGAAATGCGCGTCTTGCCAACTGCCATTTCTTCAAAAGTAAAAGCTACTCTGCTGAGAGTCTGAGGGAAGAGGAACTGTAGTCTTGGGGCCGCTGTCTCGCTACGAACAGGTGTACCATTGTCGCTTCCTGATAACGAACATTCTAAGAAGATGCAACAAGACGAAAGAAAAACACTCAGTGGCACATTCGATATGCTTTGCATTCTAGTAGTACTTGCGTTGTGTTCATGTCACTTTTAGGGAAAAGAAACCAAGCAACATAGATCATTTCGCGTAGTATCATGTAATGAAAGAAAGTTTATTCAACTCGAACGAAAGCTACATGTTCTTTCCAGATGGGACAGCAGCGAAGGATATATCGTAGGAAACGAGAGAGGAAATTATTCATACTGCTTGAAATGGATAAAGGTAAGTACTGTGCCGGTGTGAATTACGGCACATTTCTGCAATCAACGCAGTGATAGACATATTGCGCCCAATGCACTACGATTTCTAACAACAAAATATCAACAACGTCAATTAGCCAGTGAAATCGGCGCATCATGCCATAGGCAAATGTTGGCAGCTGTTTCGTCATATAGAGTGTGGTCATAATGTTTCCGCAAAAGTTTCCAGATGAAATGGAAGCAAAACATTTTACTGAAAAAAACGGGCCGGCAGTTTTGGTTTTTGTTTGTTCTTTTAAGATGGTGCGCACGTACAAGAGGATATTATTAACAGCTTCCTGGGAGGAAAACGACATAAAAAAATCACTGAATGCTCTATAGCACAGAACTCACACCTTTGGCGCTGCATCGAGGTTGTCCCGCGTTCCCAAGGATGCTCTCCAGAGGCGCATGACAAAACATTTCAACATCTCCCACTACAGGGAACCATGTGGGGATGCCAAGGAGCGCATGGGTCGACTTAAAGTTCCGTTCATCACGGGCACCTTGCCCGATGTTAACGCGTCCTCGCATGTGGAGCACACCATGAATTCACTGTAGTTGCTGTTGCTGTCACTCGTCCCGAACACTTGTTGGAGCACGTCACGCGGGTAATGTACTAGAATGTTCTAGTACACTCTAACGTGGGCTCATCTCTCGTCTGCAGAATCTGGTTCCTCGCCGCCATCACGTGATTGCTGAGACAGTGTAAGGGGAGAGGCCCCAGTGTCTTATCCAGCCTCTTACACAGGCCCGAACGCGCTAGCGCGTGCCAGCGCGTTGTGACTAGGATACAACGCGTTGGTTCATCGCGCGTCTGCAGAATCTCGTTCCTCGCCGCCATCACATGATTGCCGAGATAGTGCAAAAGGGAGAGGCCACAGCGTCTTACCCAGCCCCTTACACGGGCCCGAACGCGCTAGCGCGTGCCAGCACACGTGGTTTTGTCTGCGTAACGCCAAGCTAGGACAGTATACGGCAGCACGGACCCCTAAAGTGCTCTGCACGTATCATCATCAAGGCGGTCGAAGAACAAGAGGAAGACTTCTCCTTGGCGCGAGCGCCCGCTCAATATTGTCGACGATCCTGATGACACTGACGCCAACACGATCTGCTCCATATTCTCAGTGTCCCACTTGCTTCACATTGGGGAAGAACAGAAACGGGATCCCGTGCTCCTCGACATAATCACCCGCACGGAATCTTTCCCAAACGACGCCTCTGTTCGCCACTTTGTGCTTCAAGAGGGCGTCCTCTACCATCGAAATTTCCGACCTGACGGACCTGACCTTCAAATTGTCGTGCCTAAGCATTTACGACGCAGTGTCCTCGCTGAACTTCACGATGCGCCGACGGCTGGGCACCTCGGCGTCTCTCGCACATACGAGCGCGTACGCAGCCGTTTCTTTTGGCCAGGTCTTGCTCGCTCAGTACGCCGCTATGTCGCCACGTGCGAGTTATGTCAACGCCGCAAAACACCGTCGCTGCTACCAGCTGGCCATCTTCAACCCCTGGACATACCCACGGAACCCTTT
This sequence comes from Rhipicephalus sanguineus, assembly GCF_013339695.2. Lineage (NCBI taxonomy): Eukaryota > Metazoa > Arthropoda > Arachnida > Ixodida > Ixodidae > Rhipicephalus > Rhipicephalus sanguineus. Next base: position 143,959,081 of record NC_051179.1, on the reverse strand, counting down.
TACCGCGTTGGATTAGACCTTCTTGGACCTTTTTCCGTCTCAACCATAGGAAACAAATGGATCGCAGTGGCTACAGATTACGCTACACGCTATGCGATCACGCGAGCTCTACCGACAAGTTGTGCAACCGACGTTGCTGACTTTCTGCTACGGGACGTTATCTTGGTTCACGGTGCCCCAAGACAACTGATCACAGACCGTGGCCGTCAATTCCTGTCTCAAGTTATCGCCGACATCTTACGTTCCTGTTCTACGCAGCACAAACTGACCACTGCATACCACCCTCAATCCAATGGGCTAACGGAACGCTTTAATCGCACGCTTACGGACATGCTCGCAATGTATGTGTCGCCGGACCACCGAGACTGGGATGTTGCCCTACCCTACGCAACTTTTGCGTACAATTCATCGCGTCACGACACGGCAGGCTTTTCCCCTTTTTATCTCCTGTACGGAAGAGAGCCGACTTTACCGCTGGACACGATCATTCCTACCTCCACCTCGTCCACCAGCGAGTACGCCCGAGACGCAATCGCGCGAGCCGACGAAGCCCGACAGCTCGCCCGCTCTCGGCTGACGGCGTCGCAAACCAAACAACGACGCCGGTACGATGCTACTCATCGAGACGCGCATTTCGTTCCCGGTGCCCTTGTGCTACTCTGGTCCCCTCATCGTCGGGTGGGCCTATCCGAAAAACTTTTGTCGCGTTACACTGGACCTTACCGTGTACTGCGTCAGGTAACACCTGTTACCTATGAGATTAGCCCCATCTGTCCATCGCCATCTGTTCGGTCCAGCGATATTGTTCACGTTTCACGGCTCAAGCCCTACAACACCGCTTCCGAAAACGACCTTTAAAGCTCCGGGACGGTGCTTCGGCCGCCGGGGGTAATGCTACGTACCAGCGGCATCGCGGCCAAAGAGACGAAGAGAAGGACGAAACAGACAGACTGGCGCGTGCTGTTCGCGTCGGTTGCGCTGCTCGCCTATTGCTGTAAACAATACAGGGATACGGATCCCTCTGAGCTGGTGTCTTGTTCCGTAACAATATGTTACAGATGGCTATGGTAGGTTTTATAAAGCGGACGGTCGCCAATGGAACTACGGACAAAGCCCAGCGCAAAAGCTGCTTCGCTTCTAAAAATTGGGAACCAAGTTAAGCCGTGCACATACGCGTGTTGGGATCAAAATGAAGAGTTTTGTCGAGAGAACAACAGAAGGAGCTCGTCGAACAGATGCTATGCATGCAGAGAGATTTGCTTCGGCTTACGTGCAAAGATGTGCAAATATTAGTTTATAATTTTCGCGAAGCAAACAATATGAAACACCCATTCAGCAACGAAAAGAAAGTAGGAGGTAAAGAAAGACCTGCTCTCTTGATTCTTCAAGCGCCACAAAGACATTCTGTCACTTCGAAAAACAGAGACTTTGAATGTTGAGAGCTCTGTCCCTCTCCAGATCACGAGCAAATGAACACATTGGCGCTTTGGAACGCATCATAATTGAAGAGAAGCTGACACCTTCTCGACCTTTCAATGTGGACGAGACTGGTGTACAAAACGTACACACCCCTTCAAAAACATAATTCCCTGAACAGGTAAAGAGATTGTGCCGCCTATCCCAAGTGGGGAAAGAGGGGGCTCGGTTACAGTCGTTTGATACGCCAGTGCAACGGGGTCTCTTTTTCCTCCAGCAAACGTATTCCCTCGCAAGCGCATGAGACCGTCACTGAAAGCAAAGGCTCCTACCCCCCCCCCCCCCCCTCCTGGTGCCATACAATGCGTGTCAGACAATGGCTGATTGAACGAAGGTATTTTTCTCCGCTTTTTGAAGCACTTCGTGGAAGTTGTCAGATGTTACCGAGACGACAAGGCACCGGTTATTATGCATGGTCATTCCAGCGATACCAGGAATTTCGATGGTATACAATATGCCAGGGACAACGGCATCATTATGGTCTCCCTGCCTCCAGATAGAACGTGCAGGCTGCAATCACTTGACGTCAGTTATTTTTCAAGCCATTCAAGACAGTATACAACAACGCCTGCCGTGAATGGATGATTAGCCACCCAGGCGACCGAACCACAATGGACACCATGGGAGGATTAGTCATAAAGGCTTTCGAAATATCCGGCAATATCCGCAAAATTACTGCTGGATTTCAAAAGTGGGGTGTTTAGCCCTTTTCACGCGATATTTTAGATGGACACGATTTCGACGAGCCGTAGTGTGCCCATGAAGAACAGGGACGTCGAAAAATTTGTTGACAAGAGCACCGATATGACAAAACTACTTCGACTGGAGCTAGTTTTAATGAAGTTTCTTCAATACTGACATTAAAAAAACAAGTGCTAGACAATCTGAATCTAGTAGAGTTTTAACACCATCGCCTAACAAAGCCCGGCTAAGAAAGTTGAAAGCCATGAAACACCCGTGCAGTTCTGCATCGAAACGGGAAAAAGAGGCGAAGAAGATGCGTCAGAACGTATCTGTTCTCCAATCGTTTAATAAGCCAATGAAATGCCAACGTTCAACAAAAGACAACACTAGCCCAAAGAGAGACTGGCGATGTTTGGTCTGCATTGAGTTTTGGAGGAAC